>NC_045563.1:13286297-13586297 GCF_009819795.1 Aythya fuligula | reverse complement strand
GCACTGTACAAACACAGAATAAACGTACAGTTACAAGTCAAAATTAAGATATTGGTCATATACATAAGGAAAAAAAAAAAAGAGAAAACAAGATAATTATTAGTCAACATGTTATGCTTCAGTTATTGCACGTCACAGAATTAATGTTTGAAAAGTTAAGGCTTAAAGAGTAATAAATGTCATTAGGGGTTACTTAGAGATAATAAATAAGTAAGAATAAGTTTACACATAAGGATAACATAGTTAAAGGTATGGGCTCTAAAAACACTTGTTTTAACAGAATAGTCAGTTTTTTTCAGCAGGGTAAAATGGCAATTCTCAAAGCCAGAGGAAAGGATATAGTAGAAATTGGGATGAAACCTGACAACAGTTTTAACTGTGGATAGATAAGAAAGGTTGTGTATCAGATAAATTATGTAGAAAGTAATTGGATGTGAACATTGAAGATCTGTCAGAGATGAACCAGGTTATAACCTGAGTGACATACAAGATGATGATGAGCTTGATCAAAAAGAAGACAGAACAGAGAATTTCTTTCTTACTGTTTTTTGAGGATGAGTAAACCTGAGGTGATAGTTACATCAGTCCAAGTGAATGAAGTGACCAAGACCTGTGACTTAGAGGAAAAGAAGGATATCAAAGAGTAGGACTGTGGTGGTTTTACCGTGCTGGGCAGCTAAACCCCACAACCGCTCTCTCACTCCCCCTCCTTTAGATAAGGAGGGGGAGAAGTAAAGCAAAGAACAACTCACGGGTTGAGATAAGGATAATTTAATTAAAGGGAAATAATTATAATAATTAAATAAAGACTACCATGAACTAAACAATTTAACTAAGGGGAAATAAAAGGGAAAGGGGAAAAAGGGAGGAAAACAAACAAACAAAATAAATGAAAGCTATATGGAAGTGCAGAGGAAAGAAATTACTCTCTACTTCCCACAAATGAGCGATGATTGACCACGTCCTTGAAGCAAGGCCTCAACGCACGCAGCCGGTGTTCGAGAGGAGGACCGACGTCTTCTCAACGAGAGCCCACCCCTTATGAGAGCCACCCATATGGTACCAGCATAGTAAGCTGAATAGAAACGTGAAACAATGGACTAGAGAACAGATGAAAGAGAGGATTACAGAGAGAAAGAGAGAAAAACAAGAGAGAGTCATGGAAGCCCACAAAACGCGAGATTTCAAGCATGGGACTGATTATGCTGACAGGATGAGGATGGAGTACTAACTCTGGTATTTGACTAAGAATCCTTAAAATCTTTGGTGACAACTGCTTCAGCTGGGAGGAAGAAAATTTTCCAGTGAAGGTAGAAGTAAGAATGAGAATAGAGGAACCCCAGAGGCATGCAGTGATAACTTCTTCAAAAAACTGAGAAGGAAAGGAAAGGAAAGGAAAGGAAAAGGAAAGGAAAGGAAAGGAAAGGAAAGGAAAGGAAAGGAAAGGAAAGGAAAGGAAAGGAAAGGAAAGGAAAGGAAAGGAAAGGAAAGGAAAGGAAAGGAAAGGAAAGGAAAAGGAAAGGAAAGGAAAGGAAAGGAAAGGAAAGGAAAGGAAAGGAAAGGACAAGAGCTGTGTACTGGAAAAGCAAGAGACATCATTCAAAGATATTTTAAGATGAGATAACAAAGTTATGTTTGCATACTAAGAAAAAAAAAAAAAAAAAAAAAACATGCAAAGGAGTGACAGAAATTCAATCAAGATTCACTGGGAAAAAATAATCAATAAATAATCATGAAAACAGGAGGAGAAAGTCAGTACTGTAAAATCATACAGTAATTCCAATATTAAACTGGAATATAATGGCAAGATTATTTCCTGATAGAAAACAGACAAACAATCTCCTCCTGCCCCCCCAAAAAAAAATATATAAAAAATTAAAAGAACTTTTTTTTAATTGCTTCTCAGTTTTCTAGATTGCACATGGAAAACCATGCCAGATTTGTATGCACCTGCCAGGTTAGGAAGAAATTGTTAAGGTTTTATGTGGTATAATTCAGATCATAATTAATTGGATATTTAATAGAACAAGTTTATGAATGTAATAGTGTAAGAGAAAGCTCAGTTTAGCACAGGTCTAAGTCTTGGCTGGAGAATCAGTAAAAAACTGGAAAAGGTGACAATCCCTCTTGTAAAACTTCATCAATTAAGGATTTTTTTTTTAAAGCTACAATCCTTTAACACTAAAAAATGAAATAAAAAATAAAATAAAATAAAATAAAATAAAATAAAATAAAATAAAATAAAATAAAATAAAATAAAATAAAATAAAATTAAAATAAAATAAAATAAAATAAAATAAAATAAAATGCCAATATCAAAATTCCACGTTGCTAGGTTACAAATTCAATTTCCTACTCCCATTGCCTATTTGTAATATAACCTTACAGTAACACACACACATGCATATATATGTAAATACATATGCATGTATATATACACAAACATCACTATAAAGATACCTTGCATATCTACAAATAGATATCATATTTATTAGGGTAGTAAATATATCAAGGCAGACCCATCACCCCATTTGTATTTATTAATTATAGCTTTTTCTCCATCATACTGTACAAATATATAGAAGCTTGAAATTTCTTAATGAACCTCAATACAATATATTTTTTCCACATTCTTTACAAAGCACTTAATAAATATTGCATTATATCAAGAGAATACGTCTAAGGGCATACTTTCCTAATAGAACAAAACAAAGGACAAAGTTAAGGTTGAATGCTTGACACTGAAAGGAAATGGTGTTGAGTGATGACGGATTGTATTGCAGTTAGGAGAGGATGCGTGTTTTCATTCACAGAATCACAAGGCTGAAAATGACCTCAAGAGGTCAGTTAGCCCATTCCTCTGCCCTAAGGCAGAATCAACTACACCTATGTCATTCTTGACAGTTGCTTGTCTAATCTGCTCGTAAAGACCTCTAATAATGGAGATTCTTCAGCTCCTAAATAATCTTTTCCCAGTGCTTCCCTAGGCTTCCTGTTAGAAGAAGTTTCATAATGTCTGACTGTTTTTTGCCCCAGTTAAAGCTAGTCTAGTCAGTGGGGGATATGTTCATTTCCATATTTTTTTAGAATTTTTTCCTCTACAAGATTTTTTTTTTTTTAAGAATAAATTTGACACGGAGTATTAATTTTACATCAGGGCAGGACAGAAATGATCTATTAAAATGTTCTGTGTCTTTACAGTTATTTTAAGAAATTATCTGGAGTTGGGAGCATAAAGGTGAAGGATGATAGATTGATTTCTAGCACTTATTTTTTCTTTACTCTCATTGAAATAAACTTCTGATCAGTTGTGTGAATGTAGTTAGCATACATTCAAATGTGAGATAATTAGGAGAGGACAAGTTATATGAAATGTAACATTTCAAAGCATTCGGGACAACGGCTTCATTTTGCAGTGAGGTCTGTATCCATATCTCCAGCTGATACAGATCACTGCCCACTGGAAACCACAGAGAGCAAAGAGCACCCTGAGGAAGTGTTACACTTCACTGTCGCGGTCAACCAAAAGTCTAGAAGTGGTGACCTCATGTTTAACTTTTTAGGTTTCTGTGGCTGTAATTAACATCACAGAGCCTTTCAGGTTGCACAGTGCCTCTGAACAATTAATTGGGAAACAATAACTTATAAAACACAATGAGTTGGAAAAAGCAACTCTATGAAGATGATGAAACAGCCCAGACACATTTATTTCCCTGTATTTTGTTGTTGTTTTTGCTGTTTGCTTGCTTGTTTGTTTTTGTTTCATTAGGTGCTCAGTACCAAGTATCAAATTTTCACCTGATTCTTGACAGTTCTGAGAAATTATAAGAATTAAGGCAAGGAGTTTCAGAAATCACATTATTAAGAAGAAATCACACAACATGTGACTGCACTAGCAATAATAACTGTGTAAAACAAAACTATAAAAAGAGAAAATATTTCTAATTAACCCTTCCCCCTCCCATAAAGATACAAAAAATCCAATCGTTATCCAAAGAAAATTGTTTTTTCAATCATCTCTGCGTAAAATAGAGTTAGGAAGTTCTTACTGTACCCATTGTCTTTTTAAATGGCTAATCTGACCCTGCCCAAAGATTTTCTTTTTTTTTTTTTTAATTGAAATATTTTTTTTATTTTATTTTTTTATTTTTCTATCAGTTCATTCATTTCTAATATGCAAAAGTCTATTTATTCCATGCAGTTATTGGTTTGCACCATTTATCAAGGAGGTTGCAAAAGCCAATATTCCCAAATGAACACTTTTGCTTTTAGGCCATATTTTTTTTCAGTTACTTTATACACTAAACTCCTGTGATCTACATGAAAATAATGTAAACAGTGAAGTAATAATGTATCACTTAATGAAAGTTAGGGTACAGTTTCAATTTGATGATATTTCATTTACAAATGATGGAGACTGAATAAGTAGCAGAGAAAGATAAAGGAGCAATCAGAAAAATGGAGGGTGGCAGGGGAGTGAGATACTTTAGCTAGTGCCACTAATATTCATTCTCCAAACAAGCTGGGGGATTACTGATCTTAGACAGAGCAGTGAGGGCAGATTTCTTACAGCCCAGAGGGCACACAAACTACCTTGATTTTTCTTTTTGTTCCCTGCACAATCTGTATACCACAATCTAATCTGGTATAGCCAACAAGATTTACTGTCGTGTTTAAAATGCGTTTTAAACAGTGATTTACCATCTCTTAAAATAAATATCATTTGTAGAAGGCAGTCTCTGATTTAGTTCTGTTTTCCCTATCTGCCACGAGGATCCTATTTTCCCTTTAGTATGCTGACAACACAACTTCGTTAAGGCTGGTTGGTTCCATTTGCATTGGACATCTCTTCTGCATATAGATTGATGAGTTTAATCAGCGAATCAGGAGAAAGACTTGGACATCAATCAGTGTCAGTTTTCTTTCTTTCTAATTTCTGATTTGCTACTTCTAGTTATCAGTGTAATAAAATGATGCCAATTTAAGATAAAATCTTAGAAATAATGCAAAGTTAGTGTAAAACGTTCAACTGGCCCAGGAGCTCTACTGCATTATGATCACTGATATTTTGAATAAAAGACACCATATTTAACATCCAGGACAAATGATGAACCATGAACAGAGTTCAATAAAGAAAAGACAATCTAGTAGTGTACTGATTCAATCACATGTCTTCTTTTGTCCCATCAGTAAAGGAAAAAATAATCTTATGCATGTCCATGGCCTCCTAAAGAATGGAAAAGTCAGTTCATGCATCAAAAAACAGCCTCTTTTTTCTATGAAAGTAATATACTTGGTACAGTTTCATATGCCCAGTGTACATGAAATATCTTACAGTATTGTCTTATGTGTCTGTTTTCACAGGAAACTTTGGAAGTAGGAAATATGTTTCTTCATTTTTGAGGGGGGGGGAGAGAAGGGGGGGGGAGGTAAAGTAAGATATAGTAAGACTGAAGTCTGGACCCTCAAGATCTGAATGGTTGTATCATGTATCTGGAAACTAATTCCAATCAAGTCAAATTAAGCTTCCCAAATTCCTTTAAGTATTGCTCAAGATCCTGTGAAGACAAAGAATCAAACTAGATCCCCCAGGCTAATTCCAAGCATTGCACTGTTCTTCTTTTGCTGGAAAATACTGTCTGGAAAATACTGTCTGATTTATAGACCTTTGCCAATAACAGATTATTTTCCTGACTGTGGAGAAGATGGAGCTAGTATTTCCTTATTATAGACCACCTTTATTGTCACACACTGGCATAAGGAGAAATGTATGGGGTACTCCTCCCATACCTACAGCTTAGAGATGGAGGGATAAGGAAACTGGGAGAGAGATCAGTCCTCCTCATGCCCTAGCATGGTCATGCAGTTTTGGTCCACAATGTCGGCCTAATTAAGGAATTAGACTAGCATCCTTTTTTACAGGGATATAAACTAAAAAAAAAAAAAAAAAAAAAACAGTCTAGTTAGACCAATTATGCCTATACACCATAATATAGTTAAAAAAAAAAAAAAATCAGCTCAAAGGCCAGCCACCCAAGAAGATAAAATGTCTCATATAATTACACCTCTTGAAGTATGTTCCTGCTTTTATAAAAGCTACTACTTGTTAATGGAGATTCTTCGTTAGTTTACATGTTAGATGGCTGTGGTTTTGAAGCAGTAAATCCTGAGATTCCTCCTTCAGCACTGAATGTTTCTGATTTAGTTATTTACAACGTTTTCATTACAAGTGACAATCACACACATATTTGTAATATCAGTCTTATTTTGTTTTGTTTTTTGTCTATGGCTGAGTACTGTTGCCAGAAATATCTGAGGAAATATCCATTTGCTTGTATGTATATGCAGGCAATCACAGAATCGCAGAATAGAATCATAAAATCTTTCAGTCAGATAAGCTTAAAATGGAAACCATTTGCTTCACATTTTCATTCATATTATAGTATGCAATGTGGCACAGACTGAATGTGTACTAGTGTACTTTGGAGAATAATTTTTCAAAATTTACTTTTTTTTTTTTTTTTTAATTCCAAGTGATTCATTCATTGAGAATAGCAAAGTCAATAATAGGTAACAATTATGTTCATGAAGTGATAGGAATATCTGGACAAAGGCAGATGTACTACCTTGTTGATTTCATATATTTAAATATATATACATACAAATGTGGACAGGTAAATGTGTGTATATGCATGTATATGTTCATATGCAATGTTTATATGCATGTATATAGAAATTCATATATGTGTATACAAAACAGTCTTAGTACTACATACACTTCAATACATATGTTTCATAGAGAGAGTGGGAGAGGATCCAACTGGTCCTTATTTAAAAGTTATGTGATCATCCTCGTCTGGAAGGAAAATTACATGATTATATAAACCAAAGAAGCAATAACAGAAGAACAAAAGCAACCCATCTCAAATGATAGAAATTAAGCTATTTACCCACAGTCATAATGGTTACTGAGGAATTCCTGTCTATCCAAATGACAGTGTAGCTATGCTTCAGTACAACAATATCTGGTATATACAGAAGGCCTGCAGATAGGATTTGTAGCCTTATATCCTCCCTGAAAAGGCCTGAAAAACATGCTGAAATGCAGGTCCATAGGACCAATGTTGTCTAGACAGGAAGATTTCCAGTAGTATCTGTTGTATTCCATGTGGGTTTATTTAGCACTTCTGCAGCCACAGAGGAGTAAAATTGGGAGTTCTGAATGCAAAATGATTTGATAGTGATTTTTAAATATATTCAATGTGGTGATACCATATCACCTAACAGAGCAATAGGTTTTCAGGTGCTCTGGATTCTACCTCCCAGCATCTGTCAAGGTTGCTTGATGCCTTTCAAGCTACCAAATGATATTATGTGTCTTATGTATGCAGACTGTGCTTTGCTATCTTCTCCTACTCCTTTTCTCATAGAAACAAAGTCAGATAGATGTTTAGGGCTCACTTCTACAGACATTGAGCATTGCAAAGGCACTTAGTGTCATTTGAACTGCCCTAGGATATTCCTGCCCAGCCTCAGCTGCCACTTCAGAAAGGCACAGGTCTCCTGTAGGTGCGGCATCCCATCTGACAGCTGTATGTGGATGCCTTGAGGTTTATCAAGCAATACTAGATGCTAGTCCATAGAAAAGTGAAACAAACCCTTCCGGAGATACGCTGCAACAAGTTCTGCAACCCTGGGCAGGCCCCTTAGGCAGCAGAATCCCAAAAGTTTCCCCTGGAGGGGCAGGGCAGGCTAGCTGGCTCCTGCAGAAGCTATGCTACGAGGCTTTTACCACTGCACGGGGGGGGGGGAGTAGTGGTTAGGAAGTCAGTGAAGGAAGGCTGCCTGGGTCTGCAACTGCCATCTGAGCCCCCAGACTGCTGCTGCAAGCATTGTGTTGCAGTAGGCTTCGCAGAATGCCTTTGCAGTCAACTCATTGCTCAAGGGAAAGATTTTCCTTTTTCCCTCATAGCCTGCTTTGGAGACACTTATCACCCAGGCTATTCAAGCTGGCCCAGGGGTCCTGTTTAAAAACAATCAACTGCATAAAATATGGAGCTGACTGCACTTGTACCAACATCTAACTTTAAAAAAAAGAAAGAAACAGAGATTTCAGAGGAAGCTAAACTCTTATTTTAGGGCAAATTCATATGGAGTAGGCATTACCCAAACTCATTGGCTTAAAAATCCTTACTCACAATTAGCTGTATTAATTGAGTAGACACAGTTGTTCTGGAACTGACTACACAAGAACACCTGATCATGTGAATGCAGAAGCTGAAGAAATCTCTAGGGATCTACACATGGTTTTCACACCTCCCTGATTAGTGGCTGAAGCCAGACCCTATCGCTTGTGATAGATTAATCAAACCTTCTCTCAGCCCCTAATTGGATGACAATCAGGTTCTCAGGGTATGCTGAATGGGGGAAAAAAATCTCCTTCCCTTATATTTTATGTGTCTTTCATTTCTGGCCTAGCTGTCTTTTTATACCTTTTTATGTGATTCATTTACTTTGTTACAGTTTCTTCTCCTTTAAATGAGCTGCATATTTTCACCCAGCATTACTAACTTCCATCAGTTTTCCACCGAAGACACAACCTTTTCTTCTTATTATAACAGCACAGCTTGCAAAGTGATAGTTAGGAATCAGATTGTGTCAGCACTCCCATTACAACCCCCCATTTTCAAGGAATCATTTTTAGTGTGGCCATGGAAATATACTTGAGAATTAACGCTGCTATCTAGGTCTTGTTCAAAGAGTGAATTTCTTTTTCCTCCACACAGCTGAAAAATAAAATATTTGACCACTTTTAAACTCCAGGAATATAAACAAATCAGCACAGGGGAGAATGTGACAGATTTATGAGGCCAAGGTTATTGCAGTGTTTGTCTGGCCAGTCCCTTTCTGCCCCAGCACTTGCTAACATTAGATGCCTTATCTTCCCTCATGGTGGCTGTGCATCTAGACAAGGATGCATGAACTTCCCTATGAATGAATGTTCAAGCAACTTCTGAGTTCAGTTTGCTCCCATGAAGAACTGAAGTTCTTGAATGTTTATTCAAATTTTAGGCATTTCCATTTAGTATTCGTCCTTGCTCACCAATGTCAAGTCAAGATGAAAGGAACATCAAGTTCTATTTCCCAGACTTTGCCTGTTCGTTTTTTTGTTTGTTTGTTTGTTTGTTTTCCTTGCATTGATTGCTGAGGATTTGGAGCTGGCTTGAAATTATTACCTGAATTTAATCATAAATAAATAAATAAATAAATAACCTTAAAAGCGGTCACCCTCCTCATTAACCAAGTTTTTAAAAATATGAGCACCCTTGATTCAAGAGGAATCAGAGTGAAGGTATCCCCCAAATTACTGTTACTGCTTTAGAAGTAGCAACTGCACTGAAGAAATTTACTGAATGAATTTTTATTTCACAGTCATGCAAAATCATTTCTACCCACTTTCACTTTCTATTGCAGCTGAGCAAACAGTATGAAGAAAAAGTGCCTCTAATTGTATGTGTTATTTATTCTGTTCTAATTTATCCCAGGAGAATTGAGACATGTAAACTACAGTGCCACTGACTACTGAAGTCTGCCTATACAGAACCTATCTGTGATACACAGTTCTGGCTCACATGCTAAACTCTAGGAATGTTCTTTGTCTGGTCAGCTTACATTTTATTTAGCAGAAGCCCCTTGTACCAACTCCTGACTGCCTCATGCGTGAAGCCTTAATACCTCACTCACACTGTCTGTCTCTCGTAGAGGTCTACCTAGGTCACCTCAGTCCTTTAATCCAAATCCTATTCTCTCTTCAACACCACTTTAAACACCACTTTAAATGTAAACATCATGTTCCTGTCTTTAAGGTTTCACCTAACCATGCTCTTTTTTTTTTTTTTTTTTTTTTTTGACCAGACTTTTTAGGTTATTTTTACACTGATGCTTTAACTATACACGTTTCTGCACAATTACGAAGGAAAATCATCAAGCACCTTTTTCACCACTTTGAACTCATGTTCACTTACTTACTCTGAATTGATTCTTGTTAGAATTTCCCGGCTAACAAACAGACTGGTTTGTTATGAGGCAATGATCGATTGCGTCCTGACTACCTCCCACAATCTTCCCCCCAGAAACATGAGTCTTCTTATATGTTGGCTGTGAAAGAAGGCTGGTGTGTCAGACAAATGTTGCACCAGGAAAACTAAGCTCTTCAGCCTGTTTTTCTGCATCACTTCTACATTCTCTAATAAATTAAATGATTTTCTTAACTCAGTCTGTAACACCATTTCATCTGTGTGTATTCAAATCCATGTAAGAAGCAATTCCGTTTTTGCTGCCTGCAAGAACTAGTTCATAATTGTGTGAAGGTCATCCTACATGAAAATGTATTAATGAACCAATAGTGTTACTAAAAGTATACTTAACAAGTACAATAATTATCCTGACCACTGTGGCTCTATGTTGCACTCATCTAGACATCTTTACTCATTTAGGCTGTTGCTTCTATGATACAGAAATCTTTCTTTCAGATGTGATCAGTATATATCCAGAAGGCTGTAGGACATAGTTTACAAAGCTTTAATCATCATAGTTCATCTTGGTAGTAATAGGGAAATTGTCCTAAACTAAGATCTTATTCTCAACAGCCCAATAATTTTTTATCTGACCTTTACAATTGGTTTTATATCCAGTATTTGTCACCTTGGAAATCTCTTCTAAAAAGAAACAAGAAAAGTTAGTTTGTATTCTGTAATTTTTAATTTTACTGCTAAATTTACATTTTAAATGTCTTAAATGTTATGTGGCATGCTGATCTCAATTAAATACCTAAATGCACCTGGACTTATTACTGACATTCTTTACAAAACTGTTTAAGAACATTTAGTAATTGTGTTATGGGGAGGGTTTTGTTTATTTGTTTACCTGTGGATATGACTCTATTTTAAAACAAAATCGGAAGTCTACTCTCAGACCTAATTTTTGAGACTGTTCATCTGCTGAGTGATGGAAAGTAAAAAAACAAAGTCGAGTGACAGGAAGATAAATGCAGTAATGTAAATTTACTTCAGTACCCAAGCTTTTTCCATGGAAAAAGCTCTGCTGTTGTATGCACAAGAGCAAATTTAAGAGGTGATGCTTATAAGTTTCATTATTTGGGGAAATGATAATGAATTTTTTATCACAAGTAAAAAGATAAGACTAGAGAAGAAATAAGCATATGGTTGACATAAGCAAAGTCTTTGTTCTTCAGTGACTAGTGGGTACTGGAGAGAAAATGTGGCAAATTACAGGAAGGAAAAATGACCACTGAGTGGCTCTTTCTTGAGACAATCTGCATTAGAGTGGCCAGAGAGGTCTTTTACATACCAGATGGTTAACTGAAAAGTGAATGGCCAGTTTCTGGCCTCCTGAGATACCACAGGTCACCTTCTTTTGCTGTCATATTTGCATAATATCATCTTTGACTCAGAGCTATCTAAAGACATAATTTGACTTCAGACTCCAACATTCCCAAGTGTAGCCTTCAGGGTATTTGCCATAGGTTATCCTCATATTATATTCCTGTGCTTCTGAAGTTGACCTTTTAGTCAATTTTTACTCCATCTTATTACCAGCTTTGCACATCTATAACACCTCTCCTCCAAAGGTCTCAAAGGGTATTACAGCCATCAATAAAATAAAGGTGAGATTTTCAAGGGCACAAAGGGCACTTACAATGACTCTTCCACCTGATTTTCAATGAGACCTACACATTTACCTTTCACTTTTATATCTTTGAATATTTCCATTTAACACACATGAGAAGGATGTGAAGAGGCTAAGTGTTATTATTCCCATTTTGCATAAGGGGAAACTGAGGCACCATAGTGGTTAGTGGGCTAGGTGAGGTTCACAGCTGCACTTTCTTGGAAGAGCACCTAAGGGAGCTGAGTACCAGTCTGCTATCCTAACTATTAGAGTACCTGTCTAGAGAAACCTTCCCTTTTCCTTCTGTTGCCTCAATTCAGATAACGTCCATGACCTGAAAATAAAGGACCCTTCTTTAAAACTATGCCCGTTTCTTCAAGTCCATTCTAGGCTCTCAGAGCTATTTTTAAAGCTAACTCCATGGAATGTACCCCCCAGAGCCTGGAGCAAGTTTTATTTCAGCTGTTCTAGACTATTGGGTTCATATGTATTCAGGGCTTCAGGCATTTTATGTAGCCAGTTGATTAAATATATATTTAGATTTTTTTAATATGCATATTAATTACCCAATAGACTAGAATGACTCTTTAGGAGCAATTTCAGCCTATTGTGTAAAAGTATTATAAAAATCCTTATGAAAAATAGTAACTGCACATGCTGAAATGCTTCTCTTCTCCCTATGCCAGCCCCCTTCCCTTCTCCCTAACATACCAAAAACAAGTTGTATCATATCCTGGATTAATCACTGGATGAATTTCCACTATTGTATTGCATTGATGCAAAATTTCATCTTAAACTGGAATTTCTTCCCCTAGACTACAAACTAGTTAATGTCCACACGTGAAAATTGCTACAGGAGCGGGACCCTTATACAGGATCAGGACTCTTACAAAGTAGGAAATAAATCCATCTTTATTGCTGTTATTGTTCTAATATATATATATATATATATATATATATATAAAGGTGGTGTTTTGTTTTTTTTTTGTTTGGTTGTTTTTTTTTGTGGGGGCAGGGGGGTGTTGAGCACTTTTTTTATACATATTTCTCTTTCATTATAATTTGTACACACATATGAAATGGCGGAGAGGGGAACAAGGGGGAACAGAACTGGACAACAGATACTGATAAGACTATAGGTATACCCAGACAAGAACAGCAAGGCAGAGAAAAAGTGGGGAGCCATGGGGTGTTGGTGAAAAGATTAGAAGATTTTATGCCACCTGCCTCTTGCTGCAGATCTCTTACTCCTTCCCCAAATCTCTAGACTTTATGGTGCATGTTCCCACTTCACCCACCATGAACCTGTCTGACATGACTGCACTTGCAGCCTATCCTAACTACAAGAATACTCTTGATGTATCCTTCCTGGCTATACCTCCCAAATACTGTATTTTTATTGTTTTTTCACTTTTTTTTTTTTTTTTTCCACTTCTTATAGCCCTGTAAGTGGTTGAAGTTCCTTTAGGACAGTGTTTTACAGAGAACCAAGAGAGAACTCTACTGAGAGAACTGGCAGAGGAGCTGGCCAAGCCAGTTCCTCTGCCAGCTGGTCAGTAGAGTCCCTTGGGAGGTGGTTCTGAAGGACAGAGGAGTCCAGGAAGGCTGGGCACCCTTCAAGAAGGATATCTTAATGGCACAGGAGCGGTCTGTCCCCACGTGCCCAAAGACGAGCCGGCATGGAAGAAGACCGGCCTGGCTCAAGAGAGAGTTGCAGCTTGAGTTTAGGAGAAAAAAGAGGGTTTATAATCTTTGGAAAAAAGGGCGGGCCACTGAGGAGGACTATAAGGATGTTGCAAGGCTGTGCAGGGACAAAATTAGAAAGGCCAAAACTCAACTGGAACTCAATCTGGCTACTGCCGTTAAAGACAACAAAAAATCTTTTTACAAATACATCAACGCAAAACGGAGGAATAAGGAGAATCTCCATCCTTTACTAGATGCAGGGGGTAACCTAGTTACAAAAGATGAGGAAAAGGCGGAGGTGCTTAATGTCTTCTTTGCCTCAGTCTTTAGCAGCAATACTGGTTGTTCTCTGGATACCCAGTACCCTGAGCTGCTGGAAGGGGATGGGGAGCAGAATGTGACCCTCACTATCCACGAGGAAATGGTTGGTGACCTGCTACGGCACTTGGATGTGCAGAAGTCGATGGGGCCGGATGGGATCCACCCGAGGGTACTGAGAGAACTGGCAGAGGAGCTGGCCAAGCCACTTACCACCATTTATCAGCAGTCCTGGCTATTGGGAGAGGTCCCAGTTGACTGGCGGCTAGCAAACATGATGCCCATCTACAAGAAGGGCCGGAGGGCAGACCTGGGGAACTATAGATCTGTCAGTTTGACCTCAGTGCCAGGGAAGCTCATGGAGCAGATTATCTTGAGAGTCATCACACGGCACTTGCAGGGCCACCAGGTGATCAGGCCCATTCAGCATGGGTTTATGAAAGGTAGGTCCTGCTTGACGAACCTGATCTCCTTCTATGACAAAGTGACGCACTTGGTGGATGAGGGAAAGGCTGTGGATGTGGTCTACCTTGACTTCAGCAAGGCTTTTGACACGGTTTCCCACAGCGTTCTCCTCGAGAAACTGGCTGCTCTTGGCTCGGACTGGCATATGCTTCATTGGGTTAGAAACTGGCTGGATAGCCGAGCCCAAAGAGTTGTGGTGAATGGAGTCAAATCCAGCTGGAGGCCGGTCACTAGTGGCGTTCCCCAGGGCTCGGCGCTGCGGCCAGTCCTCTTTAATGTCTTCATCGATGATCTGGATGAGGGCATTGAGTGCACCCTCAGTAAGTTTGCAGATGACACCAAGTTAGGTGCATGTGTCGATCTGCTTGAGGGTAGGAAGGCTCTGCAGGAGGATCTGGATAGGCTGGACTGATGGCCTGAGGTCAACTGTATGAAGTTCAACAAGGCCAAGTGCCGGGTCCTGCACCTGGGGCGCAACAACCCCAAGCAGAGCTACAGGCTGGGAGATGAGTGGTTGGAGAGCTGCCAGGCAGAGAAGGACCTGGGAGTGATGGTTGATAGTCGGCTGAATATGAGCCAGAAGTGTGCTCAGGTGGCCAAGAAGGCCAATGGCATCCTGGCTTGTACAAGAAGCAGTGTGGCCAGCAGGGCTAGGGAAGTGATTGTCCCCCTGTACTCAGCTCTGGTGAGGCCGCACCTCGAGTACTGTGTTTAGTTTTGGGCCCCTCGCTACAAGAAGGACATTGAGGTGCTCGAGCGAGTCCAGAGAAGGGTGACGAAGCTGGTGAGGGGTCTGGAGTCTTATGAGGAGCGGCTGAGGGAGCTGGGCTTATTCAGCCTGGAGAAGAGGAGGCTCAGGGCCGACCTTATTGCTCTCTACAGGTACCTTAAAGGAGGCTGTAGTGAGGTGGGGGTTGGTCTGTTCTCCCACGTGCCTGGTGACAGGATGAGGGGGAATGGGCTAAAGTTGCACCAGGGGAGTTTTATGTTGGATGTTAGGAAGAACTTCTTTACCGAAAGGGTTGTTAGGCATTGGAACGGGCTGCCCAGGGAAGTGGTGGAGTCACCATCCCTGGAGGTCTTTAAAAGATGTTTAGATGTAGAGCTTAGTGATATGGTTTAGTGAAGGACTTGTTAGTGTTAGGTCAGAGTTTGGACTCGATGATCTTGAGGTCTCTTCCAACCTAGAAATTCTGTGATTTTGTGAAGAGATATAATATCAATTCTCAAATTATATTTTTCCATATGAAAGGAAATTGCTTGGATGATGTAAAAGTTACTCAGTCACTTTCAGCTGTAAAATGAGGTGCTGTGCAGCTCCTCTTGGAAATCTAGTGAAGCATGCTGAGTTTAGTCTCAAACCAGCCTCTTGACATTCAAGAGTTAAGTCCTGCCTGCTGGCTTACACAAGTTTACAGCAATTTCTCAACTGACTGATCTGTTGGAAAAGCTTCAAAATGAATCCTGTGTTGTTTTAAAGCCCCCCTGTCTTTTTCCTGAGGGCAATGGGCAGAGCAGCACACTGTTCCCTAATACTGACTGTAAAAGCTGCACCCCAGCAAGTCAACTATCAAGGAAGATAAATGCTCTGTTAACCTGCTCTGCTGTTATTAAAGGAACGCAGTTGAAGTGTGCACTGATGGACCATGAAATCTGAGGAGAGCCACAAGACATTCAAGGTGAGAAATATGTGCTGGGAGGTCACACACCATCTTTGATGTTTCTGTGAAATTATCACACCATAAACTGACAGACTAAAATATTAGATTTTGACCTTTTAAGTCAATCATATCACTTTTTATCTTGAAGATCTTTCATTTGCAACTTGGTCACATATCAGAAAGTTTAACGTCCTTTTCGTGGTAAAAAACAGGTGCAAGCAAACCCTCTGGGAAAGGGTGAGCTATGAAAGCCATTCGTAATCTTGTACTCTTGCCACACTGTCTCACTTCAAATGTGGTATATATGTGTTAAGTTAAAGCATAAATAATACCACTTGTACATCTGCCTGAAAAACTCAGAGAAGATAGTATGCACTGTTTTTTGCAGGCATGTTCCTTTCTGAAGTGCAAACTGAAGCCCACAGTGAAAGAGACTGAATCCTCAGTAAATAATTACCAACACTACTTCTCAAATAAACATGAAATCCAAGAAGCCACTAATCTGAGTGCAGAATAAGAGTAGGCAAACACCTTATCTTTTATATGCCTGAATTTCAGTTAAGCTCATTGGTTGGAAAATACAGGAAACTGATTTACACTTCACTTTTTCTTTGACTAAAATTAAGATGGTTAAGCATCTCCTCCTATGTCCTTAAATAACAATCAGTTAAAAGTATCTTCAGCATGATTAATTCATATCTGTAATATTAGTATCATTGGCACCATGATGTTCTAAGATTAAAAAATAAAAAAATAAAATAAAATAATAAAAAACTCTGTATTCTAAAATCATACATTTATAAGAAAAATAAATTAGTTCATTATACAGATGAGATATAGATATTAGACCTACATAAACTGATTGCTGCTAAATAAAAATTAATTTTGGGAAAATGAGTGTGAATCATTATTATGTTGTCTTATAAGAAATTGGCACTTTCTTTTCCTGTGAATATCCAGGAAGAGGAAAATGATCAGCAGGTGGTGATGATACCCCTGTGTGATCATTACTCTGACCACTGATCTGCTATGTAACTCTCACCAGCTTTCTTCCCCCCTCCATGATAGGGTAAAATGGAAATTCTTTGATCATGAAACCAACCAGAGGTCACTGGCTTAGAATTCACTTAGTTTATGATGGGTCAGTGACTCCATAGACAAGGAACATTTATCTCAAAACAAAGCCTGTATTCACAGTCTGTATCATGATGCTACGATGTAATGTCAGAATAGGAAGAACTATGTTATATATGTTGTGTTTTTTGTTGTTGTTGTTGTTTGCTTGTTTGTTTTCTTTTTTTTTTCCTTAGATATCATACCATTTTAAGGATCCTTTAGCCTCTGACTGAATTCCATCTGAAATTACACAATTTCAGACTTGGAATGAAATCTTGAATTTAGAGGGAAAAGGGGGGAAATTTTTTATTTTTGTTGATGTTTTTTGAGTAACTAAAACCAAAAAGTTACAAATTTGATGGTTACAGTATAATTAAAAACACTGGGGAGAGGAGAGGAGAGGAGAGGAGAGGAGAGGAGAGGAGAAGAGAGGAGAGGAGAGGAGAGGAGAGGAGAGGAGAGGAGAGGAGAGGAGAGGAGAGGAGAGGAGAGGAGAGGAGAGGAGAGGAGAGGAGAGGAGAGGAGAGGAGAGGAGAGGAGAGGAGAGGAGAGGAGAGGAGAGGAGAGGAGAGGAGAGGAGAGGAGAGGAGAGGAGATAATAGCTATTCCACAACTTAGATTTCATTTGAGTGGGGACAAATGATCAACATATTTATAGGTCCATCAGTCTCTCCGTTGGATAGAATGACATACAGCACCCACCATGAATATTTGGCAGATGCCACCACTAACTATTATGTGCCTCCCCATAGGAGTCAGAGACATGCATTATATGTAGGAATCCTACAGCACTGCTCTATCAGCAGTTAAGATTCAGCAGATCAGTTCAGAATCCAAAATAATGTAGTTCTGTTTATTTTGGGGTTAGCAGCACTGTATATACTTTGTAAACTTGTGATCTAATTAGGTGTGCTTTATTGTTAAACCATTTAAATTGGCATTATTTGATCAGCCAATTGGTATTCACTTTTCATCATTCTTTCTTCATTTCTCATGTTTAACTCTCCTTCAGTTTCTGTGGCTTGTGGGCTGAAAAAAAAAAAAAATCATTTAGACAAATATCTGCTTTTCATAAGCTTCACAAGAGTTTGTTTTCCATCCTCATTTGAATTTTCCTT
Organism: Aythya fuligula; assembly: GCF_009819795.1. Classification (NCBI taxonomy): domain Eukaryota; kingdom Metazoa; phylum Chordata; class Aves; order Anseriformes; family Anatidae; genus Aythya; species Aythya fuligula. The sequence goes on along the minus strand of NC_045563.1, from coordinate 13,568,242 downwards.
CATGGCTTACAGCATTAAATGCCTTCTATCTCATATTAATAGCTGATTCATAGCTGCCCACAGGACACTCTTGAGTTTTCCCAACTCCTACTGAGTGATTGCCAGTGTCCTGGGACAGCGTGACAACACAAAGCAGTAGATTTGTCCTTTCCCAGCAGGTCTGCAGCCTACACTCAGCAGCAGTACAAATGGTGACAGAACCTAAGTTAGAGAAGTCATGGAAGGAGGAGATGAGGCACCAAGTTAGGCACAGGAAAAACAGGCAGGAAGGAGGAAGGTGGAAGAGAAGATATGAAGAAGGAAGGGGACATCACAGCCCTTGAATATTCAGGGATATTTAAAGGAACTGACAGAGAATGAACTGACAGAGAGATGACCAAAATATTTGTTGGCTTGAATTTCAGGCCCTATAAAACCTTAGGGTAGCCTTGTTGGCTTGTAAGTTCATAATGCACATGCATTGTGGAATAATTCTTTAAAGCAATTAAAGTTGTCTAAAAGTTGTGTACTTTTGAAAACTGTTATCAGTGAAGTCATTGCTTTGTTGTATCAGGCTTGACATTGAGACAAGGTGCTTGGGAATTCAGGCCGTGGTGTCTTCCCTATACAATGAATGCACACAGGCCTTGTCAGTCTGACTCAGAATGGGATGAGCTTTGTCATGAGTGAGGAATGTTGGATGTTCATTTCACAGGTGCAAACCCAGGTGTGAAATTAAGTTAATAATGCACTTCATCACTTTGAGATACCAGCTTTAGGCCTCAAGTGTAGTTCCATGATTTACAGTGGAGGCTCAACTCCACTGACCACAACAATATTCATATAGATCTTGCTATTAAATTAAAAAAAATAATAATAAATAAAATAAAATACAGAGGACAAAAAAATCAGCTTTCACCAGCAATTTCCTTTCAGTAGATGAAGAGAAAATTCTTTTTCTCTCCCGATCCAATCCATAGGTACTGTGTGGATGGAAGTAGACAAAAATGGTGGATGGCATTGTATTCTCCACCTGATGTGAGTTCAGGGACAGGAAGTGTGAGTCCTTTTTGTTTTGAGTTTGCTATTACATCTTTAGAATAGGATCTTAGGTGCTGCAGCCATAGATCCTGGGAAATAAAGCTAGTGATGAAGAAACCTGAAAGCCCATCTGTTACATACAGATGTCACATATTGTACAGAGATGAGAGGCTTTGCAGGGTGTACGTCTTTCTTTTAAACTAGCGGGAGGAGTTTCTTATAATTGAGAACAGATGGGAAAAAGAAGGGAAAAGCACCCAAATCATCCTCTTTACTGTCATTCTTCAAGAAACATGGTTTGTAGTTTGCATTTTATTCATGTACCTAGGCCTCTACCTGACAGCATGTTGTCCACTGTTTAATAACAACAGATTTTTACAGAAACTCCCTATTTTAAGACACATGAGAAACTACTAACACAGTGTAAGGTGCATAAGTGTGGTTTCACAGGAAGTGAACTCTAGTACAAACTAGGATGTGGTTTATCCACCCTAAGCAGGGAAACCTTACAAATTATTACTGTATTTCTATAAAATAAACTATATGAGCTTCTTGTAGCCTCTCTAATATGACCGTGATTGGTGCAGACAGCATTAATAATGGATTTAAATTGTAGGAGAGAATTTCTATTTTTTTCAATCTGTTTCCTGGTGGTCTTCTGTCCCCATTGTAAAACCACAGAAGCCACAATCTCATTTAACAATACTGTGCAAATAATTGTTATTGCACCTGTGGCTTGTTTCTCAGAGATTATTGCAGACAGTAGAGCAACTTCTGACTATAATCTTTTCTGTTCAAACATTTGGGTTTCAGCAAAACTAACCCAAGTTATTATGTACTACATCAAGTACAAAAGCTGTCATTCTGTAGAGCTAGAATAGATATCTGCATTAAGAGTCAAATGCATCAAGCTCAAGGGCTGGGTTAATAGATGGGTGAGCCACTTACAGTGTGCAGTAATTAAGGAATGTGCAAACTCAAAAAGATTCTCTCCCTCTCTTCCTCATTTATTATTTAAGCACACTTTTCTGCCCTCTTCAGTGCAAAATAGCCAAAGCAAACCTATGCTGCCCAAGTGAAATCCACATGTGAAAACCAAACTGTTGTGTAGCTTTTCAACATATTACCCAGGTGTTCACAGTGATGTACACACACAAAAACAAAGAGCAATGGGTTCATGAAAATATTATGTAGTTAGCTGGTGGAAGGTAGGACACTGGAATGAACTATCATTAGCTCCTGCCATCAGTGACACCTTCTCAAGCTGCACCAGGGCCAAGCTCTGCATGGATCTTCATGTTTGAAGACATCATGGTATGCGCTGGTGAGCATGGAGAGTAACCCTTCACAGCCATACCACAAGGAGCCGTGCTAGATTCGCTGCTGGAAGTTTCCCTTCACACTGCTTACATCAGCTGAAAATAATCATACTTAATCCAAACAGGAAATGGTTTGCTCACACCACCACAGCCAGCATGCAGGGCAGGGCGTTCCTGTTAGTGCGGAGTTCAACAACAAGGTTCAAAATAAAGATAGAGGAAAAGATATGGTGCATCACCTCAGGTGCAAATATATGTGTAAAAAGAAAGCAAACGATGATACAAGTCCATTGCAAAGTCTACCTGTGCAAATGTGGCCACAGCCACTCATGCTCCTTTCTTTCATGTGTTGTAAGCCAGGTTTTGTACTCTGCTTCTGCAGTAGGGAGCATCCTGCTACAGGATGGGTTTTGAGACAGATACCATGGGGTGAGGTGGGTAAGCAACTGTTTGCAAAGTAATCAAGATTTAATTACTAAAAAATAACCCTTAAACAGTGTATCTGGAGTGAGGACAGATCCAGAAATTTTCAATAGTTATCTGCATTTCCAAATCACCAAGTCACCAACTACAGCCACTTTTCAGGAGACTTACTATGCACACTACTAAACCTGTCTTATGTCCCTGTCATGTCCCTGTCATGACACAGGCTTACTGGGAAGATGAAGGTCCTAACTCTCAGTTCATTCTCATTTCATTTCAGGTTTTAGTTACTCAAAAAACATCAACAAAAATAAAAATGATTAGATGTTAAGAGGAAATTCTTCACTCAGAGGATGGTGAGGCACTGGCACAGGTTGCCCAGAAAAGCTGTAGATGCCCATCCCTGGAGGTGTTCAAGGCCAGGTTGGATGGAACTTTGGGCAACCTAGTAGGAGGTATCCTTGCCCATGTTAGAGGGCTGGAACTACATGATCCCTAAGGTTGCTTCCAACTCAAATCATTCTATGATTTCATGATTAATTGAATATATTTGTCTGATTTTATTGCCTGTGCTTCAAGGGAACTATATTTCTTGGCATTTTCATTCTGGAGAATTTTAACCCTCTAATAACTCACTCAGTTCTGTATCCCAGATAAAGCCCCCTTGAAATCATTGAATCCCTGGTTTGATACTGGTGAACATGGACCAAACTGCAAAATTCTTATTTACAGTTTTTATTTACAATGAAAAAATTTCTATTTAGGATCTTTATTTTATAAGCTTTCTCATTGAATATTTTGATCTAATTTAATTGTTGATTTTTTTTATGTATATCATTTGTGATTTTTTCATTTCTAATGAGAAATTTTATATTTTATATTTAATGATGAAATTTCAATATGTGGATGGCAACATTGTTTAATTATTTTATGATTATTTTAACTGTATAATTTGGACAAAGCGAAAATAGTTTTGTCTTAATTCTTTCATTTTTTTTTCCTTTATCCAAAGGGTCATTTATAGATATCACAGAAGTGTTAAGTTATGCCCTATGTGAATTTTGCATTTTAAATAGAATTTTAAATACAAAAATACAGTCACACAGCTGCAGAGGTGGCTGAAAATAATATATCTTTTTGTAATTTTTCAAAAAATTCATCTCATAGTTTTCATCCATGTTGTTATTTCAATTACACTTTCCAAACATTTTCAAAATTCATAAAACTTCATTCAGCTTTTGTATTAGCTGACATTAAAAAAGAATAGTTCCATTGTTCTAGTTTTTGGCTATATGTGTCTATATTGTACATATAAATATGTAAAAGATATGCATATTTTAAATAGAATTTAGCGTAATCATATTTTTAAACCAATATTTTGAAATTGTTCACTATTCTGTTTAGTAACATCACATGTCTTTGAAGGTGTGATTTTTCAGGTGTATCCAGTACCATAAGGTCCTGATTTGAGAAATCCAAAGCTGTGAGATATTTGGGCAGATCTTAGCTGAGCCACTAACCTCTTTCAAGTCAAAAAAGAAACATCCTGTAGTGACATCACTTGTCAGAGCTCTTCTGTACTCAGTGAATAACATTTTGTGCATTTTACTGCAGACTATTCGCCCAGGAAATATCTTTGTCAGAATATCCTCTTCTCTGTATGTGCACAGATTTTCTTAGAGCTGACTATTGTTTAAATGTGGAACACTAAATGCAACGCAATTTAAAGCCCAGAAAGACATTGAACAGAATATGACTGAGCATCTTGTGATGCAAGAAGCAGAGGCACCAGAATGATATATTACCAGTGCAAGCTTTAGACATAGACAAAATAGTTGTTTTTTCTCTTCCCAAGCAGAAAAAGCTGGGTGTTGGCTTTTCTGGAGCAGTGTGGCCCCATTCCTACACCTCTCTGCTCAGAGTATGCTGGAGGACAGAAACCAGTGGGGCAGGCAGAGTGGAGTTCCACTTTGGAAAGGGTGCAAAAAACTGACTTGTGAGGGGGGAAGGAAGCTGGAGAGAATGTTTGCTGAAAAGCAAAGGTGCATAGCTCTGCAGGGTGAGGAAATGAAGGGAAAAGGAAGAAGAATCCTGTGCTCTAAAATGTTCTGAGGAAGAGAAGACTGCTGAGAGATGTGAACCTGAAAGAGGTGAAGAAAGAGGTGAAGAGAGTGATAAACCCTTGCTGGCACACACATACCTCCAAAACTTCCATAGCTCTCTACAGTAATTAGCACTATTTTATCAATTTCTAAAACTTTACTCAGGTACGACAACAAAATTACTTTTGCAGTCTGAACAGAAAGAAAACATGCTCTTTTGTCTGAGTCTTTGTTATGACAGACCTCAGCTTAGCCTGTACTATGAACAACCTGGGAACTCTGCTGCAGGTCAATGCCTCATTTCTCAGCCAACCCTCGGTGCACTCACAGAAGCAAAACAATACTTAGTGAATAAGGAAAAGTTCAAGAAGAGAAATCACTGCCAGAAGAATCTGAGAGGGAACAATCTGCAGTCCTCCAGAAGAAATACTGTGTGATTTTCTGGGTGGGAACATGCTTTCACCTCAAGTGCCTATATTCCCATCTAAATTCCTAAGATCTCACCCATGGATTTAAAGACATAGGCATTTATGTGATAAACAGAAGGACATTTGTCTGATAAAATGACAGATCAGATAACAGTTTCAGAACCCTATTCTATAATGTTGCATTCACTGATGGATAAACTGTGAGGTATTGAACAAGACAATAAAATAATTAAAGTCCAAATGGACTGAGATTAAGAAAAATAAGATAGTAATTTGAGAGTCTTGTTTTCCATCTGCTCATACCAGAAGAATAAAAAGGGGTACACTAAACAGTCAAGCAAAGGGTCAACTTACTCATATTAATGCATCTGAGATTTAAAAAAAAAAAAAAAAAAGTATGGCTATCTTCCTTTGTTTTTAAAACCAAAAAAGGCAGATCTGTTTGAATAAATAACTGGTAAGTAAAAATCTACTATGTTTTTTGTTGTTGTTGTGTTTGTTTGTTTTTTATCAGATCAAATGTGGTTTTGCAAAGGCATATCCAGTAGCAGTTAAAAATTTTTAAAGAGAGGAAAAAAAAAAAAAAAAACATTTTTAGCCTAAAAATAATATTTTTACCCAGAACCTTGTATTTAGTTTAACAAAGCATCAAAAATTGTAAGAACAGATTTTTGGTGAGGACCTTTATATTTTGGTTATACATGGTAGAAAGCAGAAATGTTTGTTTGTTAGATTAGCAGAGGGAGTGCAATTTTACCATACCTAAGAGCTTGGTAGTTTGTACATTAGGGGGGGGGTTGATGTCCTAAGTTCTGAGGTAGCTTAGGGAGATATTTTTTAACAGAGCCCATAGGACTTGAAAAACAGGGGGTCTTGAGATCAGAAACATGAAAATGGCTTTAAAAATATCAAATATTTACCACGAGATTTTATTATTTTTTTTCCTTTAAGCTCAAACAATGAAAATATTTAGAGTGGGTATATGTGTTATGATGATGACCCCAAACCTCCATTCTGGTAAAATTACATGAAGTTTACATTTAAACTGAGTCTTCCTCTTTTGCAAAATTGTTCAGCATGAATCTAGCTGGGATAAGCAGTGTCTTATCACCAGTTTGACTTGAAATGGGAAAACATGTGAAAGGACCTAATTTTGCCACTCCTTAATAACGATGCAGTTTAGCTCTGTCAGCTGAAGAAGATATTCCAGTAAAACAGGATTAGTAAAAGGAAATTAGCATTTTTGTTTCTATTAACACATTGCATTTTGGGTTAGACCCAAACAAACAGCAGAACTCTTTCCCAATTGTCCTAGGTTGTACAGATTTGATGTTCATGGTTTTGAAACCAGACAAAGCAGTTTTAAAGTTCAGCATGCACTCTTTTCACTGTATCAAATATATTCATAAACTGAAAAGATCTGTGAGAAATGCGCAAACTTAATGATATAATACTTTCCAGCAGCTTGAGGTCAAGAAGACAATGGACATAGTTGATATAAGTAGCTTCATTACTTTCTCATAGATGGCTGTTATCAGATATGGGTCTGATAATAATTATGAGATTTATCAAAGAACAGATTGACATCCTAACAGTCATTATTTTCATTTCATGTTCAGCTGGGAGCCTCTGGAATACATATTGTTAACCTTTTTTTTTTTTTTTTCCTTCTTTTTTTTCCATCTCTCTCAACTCTATTCTCAAATTATTCAGCCCCTATGTATGCTTTTGTGGGAAAATCTTAACTTCATCTGTATAACAGATGATGCAGACAATTCTTTTGTGTGTGTGTGTGTGTGTTTTAACTGGTTTTAATCCAAACAAATCACACAATTATTATCTATCATCAGCAGTTGGGATGGAAGCACAGAAAACAGATGCATACTATTAGTTTGTGTTACTTAGCATAAGCTGGGCAATGATCTAAAGTAAACCTTCTTATCATGAAAATAAATGTACTTTTCTGTTCTGCATAGCAGTAAGCACTATGTCTCTTCTTGAAATACTGCAAAGTATAAAACCAAGTGTGGGTTTGACAGAAACTCTATCACTTTTCTCCTGGGCCTCAGATGGCTGAAATGAGTTTGGATTGTTTACCAGAATACAGTGTTTTTTTTACAGTTACAGGGACATCTACTTTCTCAAGTACATCCCTGGTGTTGGTTGGAAGGCAATCTGGATTGTTTTTCCTTCTGCTATTTTTTCATTTGTACTAGACTTTACAGATAGGTGTACATGGCCCATAGTATAGATCATTTGTTAATGTAAGCCTCAAGTACCTGCTCCAGGCTAACAGGCCTCTATTTCCTCCAACATGACCACTATTTTCTCAATCATGTGCTGATTCTACCCTAAGGCTGAGTTAAAGCAAACAAATAAAAACTTATTTTTTACAACAGGGATCTCTAGGTTTAGGCCAGAAGAGTGTACAACCTTTGTCTAAGACAAAATCCTCCTACCTAACATGGCTGGGGATGTTTTACTTCTGTAAAATAAATTTTATATCTGATAAAGGGTGTGGGATAGGTTGATTGCTTTGGAATTTAAATTAGGAGTTTCTGTGAAGCCTGGGACTTTGCTTTATGAGTGTTCACTGAGGTTTACAAACCCATTCAGCAAAAGTTGTGGCTGGTGAGTGAAACTGTGCCCCTCAGAGCTTCAACCCACTGCTGAGACATGAGGAGCTCTATGAGGCACACAGAAGCATTTAGTAGAAATGTTGCTGGTATTAATTACTAGAAGAAAACCAACTTGCATTTTTTAGGTTAGATCGTAAACCCTCCAGCTGCTGAACACATCTATAGGTATCTTCCTACTGCATTTATTTGCCTCCTAAAGTAGCACAATGCTGAGAAAATGGCAAGAATTAAAATGAAGTAAAGTAAATTCTTGCATCTGGATGGCAACTGAGAGTCCAGATAAATAAAGTCATGAAGAGTTTTTTAAAGATTCAGCTTCTGCGGTTGTTTATTCAGCAGCAGTTTAGGCACCAGGCAAACTAATTGTTTCTCTCTAATGCCTTAAATTAAACTACAGACATCAGTGACCTCAGGGTAAGGAATAGACTTTTACCAAACTTACAGTCTCCAGAAGTGAATAGAATTCCTTGCTGCTGCTGTGAAAGAAGCTGTATGCCAGAGTGCCATGCTCAAGAGGAGTTTCGGGAGGGGAGGGGAGGGGAGGGGAGGAAAAAAAAATGCTAAAAAAAATCCCTAAATAAGGATTAATTCTGGTTTATTAGAAGTAGGTTCAGAACAAAGAAGAAGGGAAAAGAAGGGAAAGAAAGAAAGAAAGAAAGAAAGAAAGAAAGAAAGAAAGAAAGAAAGAAATAAATAAATAAAGAAAGATATAAAGAAATAAAGAAAGAAAGAAAGAAAGAAAGAAATAAATCAAGAAAAGGAAAAAAAAAAAAAGAGAGAGAGAAAAATGGAAAGAACAAAAGTTTGTTAGAGATTCAGATCTGTCCTCTCACTCCCACCCTGCAGTGAATTTTTTAGTCCTTTCCATTCAGCTTTAAAGCAATACAAATGAAAAATCTATTCATTTTCACAAAGCAAAACTGTCTTCTTGCATCCCCAGTTATGGCTGATATATGTAGTAAAGGACACCAGAAACCCTGCTACTCAGTGAGGGGTAGAGTTTCTGGGTCTCCCCAGCGTGTCCCCATCCTCCTCTGATGAAAACGCAGGAGCAGCTGAGTGGGATCTGCTGCCTTTGTGTGAGTGAGGCCGAACATCTGCTTCAACTAGGCGGTTTCCTGTGCCATCCTGCAAGCACTCTGTAAAAGAAGCCCCTAGAAAGGGAGTCAGGCCCAGATTCTAGATGGAAGATAAGATGCTTAGATAAGAGCATAACCTCCTTGTTTCTGCTGCCCACTTGATGATCTTACATAAGGCTGATTCTCTCACTTAACAGTGATGAAAATTTCATCAACAAAATTTGCTTTTGCTTTGCCAAGTCATGACAACCTCAATTAGAGCAGAGCTACAGAGGCTTTTGGGTGATTACATCAGTCCAACTGGATGTCCTCTTCTCCCTGTGATGGCTCTTTCTATGACATTCTCTGGGTATTTGATTTTCCTATCTGGTTTAGGGCAGCTGAGGAGTGAGAGGAAATACAGAGTAGCTAAAACATTTCAAAAGAATCTGCCCACAATCATGACTTTCATTCTTCGTTCATTTTTTAAGCTGTAAGTAAAACATGCTCTAAACCACATGGCAGTCAGATCCAATTTTTCTAGGTCTTTGTTGAAAGCTTGATAATTCTGACGAATGCAACAAAGAAAATGCATTATATAAAGCCTACCTTCCTCAGAAAGGTCTGCAGAGATGGTCAAGTGATTTTATTTTTCTTTTCACTGCTATCAACAGTGTTTCCTTAATCTTTTCTTGTACTTAGATATTATGCTTTGTTAATTTATTTTAGAAGTTTCATTCCACAAAACATTTAACATTACTGAATATTTAGCTTTTAATCAACGGTTTATATGAGGGTCTAGTGAAATACTGACACATGGAACATAAGGTAACAGAAGGATTTGAACCATTAATATTTCTTTCCTGCAAACAAACCAGAGAAATAATGATTTGTAATGAAAAATGAATGAAGTGATAGTCATCAACATATATTTTAATTTAGTGTTCATCTTTAAAATTGTAATTATCTTAAAACTGAGTGAACATCAAACTCATGAGAAGGTATAAATGGCAAATGAGAGAAAGAGAATGAAAGAGAGAAACTGAAGAAATTTGCTTTAGATATCTTTGCATTATTCTTGCTTTATTTTTCATTTTAGGTCTGCTTTCTTAGAGAGATGAGACTAATATGGTCAGCCTTATGTCTGTTCCTGCACAATAACCTTAAATTAAACAATTGAGAATTTCAAATAAATTTGAAAGATGAGGTGAAATTTGAAAGATAATTAAATCCCTACAACTTTTGTGAAAATTCACAAATAGCTAGGGGAAAAAAAATACACAAAGAAATGCCTCTAGTGAAGTAAATATGGATACAATTCTGTCACCTTCTGTCAGCAACAATTAGCCAGCCAAAGAGTAGAAAAAAAATAGGCTCATCAGTCAGGGCATGTATGTTCATACTACTGCAGTTACTGCATTGTCACAGTACACAGGTGCATTTATTGCAGGTAGAACAAGGAACATTTTTAGAGTACAAGTGACATGCATTCTTAGGAAAACAGGTTTTAGTAGTTCAGATGCTCGCAAAGTTAGTCTTCTGTCTTCACAGCAGCACCTCTGAACATTCTTCTATGTTGATAGAAATTTGATATTTCTTTTACCACAGTGCTTAGGTTTTCGTTTGAGTCTCTGTGAGGAAAATAGCCATTTGTAAACTTGCATCCCCAAATCTGTGCTTCTGTTCTTACAGATAATTCTTTTTTTCCTAGATTTGATTGTAACATGAGTAGCTCTTATAAGTTCTTCTCATCACAAAGCCAAATTAAAAAGTGCTGTGTCTTACAAATCATTTGTCACTGTAGACATCTGGATGGGGTAAAGAAAATCTAGTTCTATAACCACATTTTCAGAAAATATTTTCCTCAGGCAAAGGTTTTTTGGAGCTCAGATCTGTACAAATCACAGTAACTGCAGTAGAAACTTGTACCCACTCTTAAGCTCCAGAGTTTGATGGACTTATATTTACAGTTATCTTACACAGTTGTTTGAAATAGCCATTGACTGGGCTAGGTGACTAATTAGGTTCATTTTAGATAAGTTAGAGAGGCTGAATGAAAAGCTGAGGTAATGGTTAAAGTATTAAAGAATGGGTCTTACAGTGAAAGGTTCAAGAAGCTCAGTCTGTTCCATTTATAAAAGGTTAAAGGGCCTTTTGTTCACAATCAATCATTTCTTTACATAGGAAAAATAATAACAAATTACTTTAATCTTAAAAAAAAAAAAAAAAAGAGAGAGAGAGAGAGAGATAAAATGATCTAAAGGTTGAATATTGTAGTTATGTTACTGAGGTCAGAAATAAAGAATGTTTTTAATGCTGAGATGATTATTCACTTCACCAAAGACTACTGCTGAGGCACCAGATACTGACCTGCACCCAAATTAACAGAACTGCCTGACAGTCAGCTTTGTTGAACTCATGCAGTAAAACACTATAGGTTTAGCCTCACTTTATCAACAAATTCAAGAATATTATAAGACCTGAATTTAAACGTTCACATTACCACTCTTTTCACAGGCTGTCCACAGGAATATTTTTGCATTCACTTTGGATTCACACTTTACAAAAGACACATAGCTGATCAACTAAAAGTTTTACCCTTACTTGCTTCTGTCAGATAATCACTAATTTATTCCCCCCACTCATTTTCCCAGCCTTCCATCCCCTGAGCAATAGAACACCACAATAGTCTAGGAACTTCATGCATATCCACATCCTCTGTAGGTGAACTGTTACTACTTAAATTCCGTTTCCTGTCCTCATGAGCAAAAAGTGTAATAGTCTCCTGAACACTAGTTGGCTGAGACATAAAAGCCCAAAGGTGTGTCCACCTTATAATTCATTCAGTGTTTTTCTTTTTTCTTTTTTTTTCTTTTTTTTAATGCATTGATGACCCCAAGTCAGACAACTGAAAAAAAAATCTACTATTGCCTCTGCAAATTCACCTTCATGAGGCAAAATAAAAGCTAGAATTAATGTGGTTGTTGCCTCTACACCTGGTCTCCTTTGAAAAGACCTTTGGGTTGATTGCTTATAGCTTCTAGACAAAATCTTTTCCCCTCATCCTAACCCTTGAGATATTCCTATATTTAGGAATAAATCCTGCTTGGCGAAGCACGGGTCCAGCACAGAAAGAAAGCAAGAAAGGACAGAAGCATCTCCCCTTCTTTCTGAAGGCAAAATACTCTAAATAGAAGACTCTAAGTGCAAGGAACAGGCTATAAGTAGTATTGCTGGTGGCTTCCTCTGGTCAAAATGAGATTGCTAGGGGACTGAGATCCTAGTTATTAGAAGCAGTACCTAAATTCTTAGATAGCATATATTTATTTTGCCATCATCAGGCATCTTCTCCATTCCCACTCCTGCCTCTACAGGTAAGAGACATGTTTCTGCAAGAACAATTCTGCTACAGGTATAAACATTTTGGCCTGCAGTCCTTTAAGCTTTTGCCACATAACAAAATTCCCTGAGATGATGCAGAAAACCAGCACTACCGCTTTGCTCCTGCCACTAGCAGGATTAGGAAAAGGACACAATTTTCCCTAAGGGTTAATAATCATCCTACAGTATAGCTTATTTGTCCTTCTCTGAAGCTGCCATTGCTAGATAAGCAGAAGCAATAGCTTCTGTTTGCACTGAAATTCTGCATTTCTGTAGCTGTACAATATCAACAGCAAATGAGAGGCTGTGCAAGGACCAGTGTGTGCAAGCGTGACCGTCTTCCTCCACTCTGCATCTCTCTTCAATCTCTCCTTTGTCTCCATTAAGGGAAATATGTGTCCTGCAGTCAACATAACCTATAAAGCAACTTTTACTTTCAGTTTTTAAAACCAGAAGTCGAAGCCACGACCAACTCCCATTTTGAGTGTTTGTATCAAACAGAAATATTATACTAGACTGGAGGCTTGCACGTGTTTTTAAAGTCATAATGACTGCCATTATCACTGACACTAGGCATCCTAATGTAGAATCATAGAATCACAAGAGTGCCTACAAAAAAAAAAAAAAAAAAAAAAAAAAAAGGGCAACAGATCTCTGGCTGTCCTCTACTTGTTAAGCCACCTACTTCCTCTGTTAAAAGACAGCCTACTTGCCTACTTCGTAATGCCTAATCAGCTCTGACCCCAAATCTTTTACAGTTTAAAGGTCCTATACCTGTAAAATGTGCTAGCCACCACCCTTCCTGATAAGAGCCCCCAGCCAGATGCTTGCCAGATGTCAGTCCCTCAGTACAATAAAAAGGACCCTGAATTACTCTACTTTCATTCTCTTTCATGAGCAAAAAAAAAAAAAAAAAAAAAAAAAAAAAAAAAACAGAAAGAAATGTGTTTTATAGGTACAGAAGTCCAGCTGTGAGGAAGTGGCTATCAGTCTCCGACAATGCTGTTGAAGTTGAAAGACCAGCTTCCCTGTATAGCCAGGGGAAGAAGGACTGGCCAAATGGAGAAATATTCCTACATGGTAGTTGGGAATGTGATGAGACAGCGCAGAAGGAGAATGGCACTCGCATACACCCAGGAAGTATACAGGTGCTCGTTAATGCACAGGAACCATCTCTAGAATTTTTAGTCTTGCAATTAGGAATGAGTGAGTCCCCATGGAAATATTTAAAAAAAGAATTGAAACTGGTTTTAAAACTATGAATAACATGCTTCTTGTCAGGCCCCTGAAGAATGATTTCTGTGTGTTTTTCTTTATAATCTAAAGTTACAAGCATAGATACATTATTTTTAGGCTCTAGACTGTATTGCAGATCCCACTATGGCCTAGGACTTGTGAAGGTTGGACCCCTAAAAGGTCCAAAATATATTTTTTGTACTCCATGAAGTTTCACTAAAGCCACTCTGGTAGCGCAGGTAATGTCATGCTTGAATTTAAGGAGGTTTGATACTTTTTTTCCCAATGGTAACTATGCATGATGTAATAGTTTAATGCTAAGTAAACTAAATGTGTCATCTTTTTCAATCAAGAGATTTTTAAGGTCATACATTTTTTTCTTTTCTTTTTTTTTCTTTTTTTCTTTTTTTTTTTTTCTGTTATATGTAACTTAAAGACTCTAACAAGAAAGTCTGCATTTCATTTGAGAAATCCTTCCTTCCTATAGCATGAACAGATGATGAGAATAAATTTCTGACAAATCTAGATTTCATTATATTCACATTTTTAACACTAACATTGTTGACATTCTTCAGACTATCATATTAATTATTTGTAAAAGTTAGTAAATATTAAAAGTCCTCTTCTACAACTGTCTGTTAAGTTCAGAAAATCACATCTTAGAAAAAGAACAGGTTCATTTCTATCAGTTTTACACCTATTTAAAGACTGTCAAATGAGTTTCTAGAGAAATAGAAGAAATATTTTTGATTGTATTAATAAAGTAATTTCGAAGTGTAGACTTGATAAAGTAATTTCCATTTAAAATGCATTTGTGCCACAAGGTAAACTCAGGATGGGAAAAGATTTTATATTCCTGGTTTACCCACAGGTATAACTAAGGCTCTAATGCATCAATACAGAGCTTAGAAAATGCTTAATAGTGTCATGGATTTACTGCTCTGCTTACAGTCTGGCTTCAACCATGTTCACTTTTTCAAGGTCTTCATTCTCTGAGCATAAGTACAAAGAGCAGACCTGTTTTGTTCAACTCAAGCAGGGCTTCTGCAGAGATAAAAACTACCATTAGACATCTTTATGCACATAGTTTAAATGACAAAACCAAAAAACTCAGTTCAGCACAACTGTGTAAACTGATGTCCTTTATTAAAATACAGGCATGGGAGGACTCTGAAATGGGTAAAGACTAAATTAGTCTTCTCGCCAGATGAGTGATCCTTTCAAGTCTAGGTTTAAGTTCACCAGTGCCGCAATGGGAGTGAGCCATCCCTGTACAGTACCTCATCTAAAGACAGATAAATCTTCAGAGCTCTTCAGGGAGACCAGGTGCCATGGTATATTTTATCATCACTCTATAAACTATGCTCTGCGTCCATGCCTTTATAATGAGCACAAGGACATGAAGACGAAGAGACTTGCTGCATATGCATCATGTAAATCTATCAGTTTCATTCCTAATTTTGAGCAATTCTGCTAAGGTCAGTCTGTGTATCAGCATCTCCATCTTCCTCTGTGTTTACAGAGATTGAGATTCCTCTTTCTCTTTCTCTATCTTTCTTTCTCTTTCTCTTTCTATCTTTTTCCTCTCTCTTTTTCTTTCCCTCTTTCTCTTTCTGCCTTTCTCTCTTTCTCTCTTTCTCTCTCTCTCTTTCTTTCTTATGTTCATTCATTCTTTTGTTCTTTCTCTCTCTTTTGTTCTCTCTCCCTCCCTCTCTTTCTTTCTCTTTCCTTCTTTCCTTCTTCCTTTCCTCCTTCCTTCCTTCCTTCCTTCCTTCCTTCCTTCCTTCCTTCCTTCCTTCCTTCCTTCCTTCCTTTCTTTCTTCCCTCCCTCCCTCTCTCCCTCCCTCCCTCCCTCCCTCCCTCCCTCCCTCTTTTTAAGTGGTAGAAAATGTTACATACTGCATGTCAGAGCACAAAATGTCTAAATATCTCCTGAGCCTGAATATTGCCTCAGCCTTGTCTCTCCTTTACATGGCCCAATCCCAAAAGTGATCCCAGACTGATCAGAGAGTGAGAAAATAGCTTACAAAGCAGAGGCATTAGCAGAAAGATACCAGGGAGGATGAGTTAACAAGTCAGTCTAATCTGAGAGGGAAAAGTCATAATGAAAAAGATACTATGCCTCTTTGAAAAGATGTGTCACCCGGCCTCCCGCACCAGGGCCGACAGCCTGCCGTACTCCACACCGTGTGCTCTGACACCACCTCCGACTGCTGCTGACATCCGTAATGTCAAAACTTTTTTAGACTGAATGTGGAAAGCAGTTGATAATTGGAGTTTCTATGAACCTAATGCTAAAAAAAAAAAAAAAAAAAAAAAAAAAAAAAACCGCAGGAAAGATTGTTGTCAAGATCCTTTTTTTTCTTTTCTTTTCTTTCTTTTCTTTTTTTTTTTTTAATGATTAATATTAGTAGTATGACTTGTATGACAGATGTTACCACAGCTCCCAGTCAGCTCCCAGTTATAGCAGACCAAATAGCATAATTTGTTCATGGGAGACTTAACAGTTATTGAGATAGATAGGTAGACTAGATAGATAGATAGATAGATAGATAGATAGATAGAAAGAAATAATCTCTCTCCTCACAGCTATTAGGATTTATTTTCATTCCACATTTGACAAAAAATGATCCTTTTCAAAATCTCTCATGATAATCTTCTTGTGTTTGAAGACCCACACTTGGGTTTCCAGGGGCTTTGTTTGCAGCACCATGCTCAGGTACTGGGATGGATACTAGGACAGGGGCATGAGCAGGGGCTGCTTCCCTAGGTACTTAGCCCTGGATGAGGCCATAACCCCAGCAGCCCAGGCTGGCACCTCTGCAGCATCGTTCTGAGCACTGTCAGGTTAGGGTAACCATATAAAAAGAACTTCATGAGGCACTTCTGCACCCAGAATTTAGATTCTAGCCATAGAAAACTAAATCTAACTGCAAATCTCTAATCTAGACTCTTTTCAAACTGTATGTTTATTTTTTAAGGGGTGTGTGGTGGGATGTCTCTTCCCTTTACATGTTTCTTTTAATGAGATAGATGAACACCAGAGACCTCGATAGAAACAGCTTCCTTAGGGTAGCAAGAAATCTTACACTGAAGCTACATTGTATTTTGTTATCAGACACAAGATTTTAATTTATTTTACTGTTGCTTAAGTGCCCAGGGTCCCATTCTCAAGGGATTTACTTATTTATTCTAGTCAAGGATAACTGAATTCTTTGGTGGTATCTTTGCCCTGTGCCCCCTCAGTTAAGTCAAGGTGTTTACTTTCCTTTGTTTGCTTGTGTATCAGCTGAATACTTTTTAATCTCCATCATCTTAGGGCTTTTTGTTCAAATCTTCCTGAAGTATGACTGTCTTCCTGCTATCTCTGTCAGGAAATAATGGCTACAAGGCCATGCAAGGTAGCCATGTTGAGAGACTTGGTAAGTGCTCTGCACCACTGCAAGGATAAAGCAGGCTGAAGGAAAACATCAGAGCAGGAAAGAAATGGCTCCTCACCCAGATTTAAAGGGGTGAGCAGCTGCCAAAGCCCAGATGGGCAGGATGCTTCTTGCCCTGGCCACGGTAATCCAACTCCTGGGAAAAGATAGGAGTCAGGAAGATGAGATAAAAGAGTCACGAGGATTTTGGGTGGAAAAAAGAACAGTATTTTGGATTCCATTCAAGAGATAAGTAGTACCAAAGCACATGACTGGACCCCCTTTTCTTTATCTGAAGTGGCAAGAAGAGACAGAGCCTTGAAAATAAGGAATAGTTTTGAGTAGGTGACAGCCTGAGTTAAGATCCGTTTGCTGATTATAATGAGCCTGTGAAGTACACCTAAAAGAGCCTTGAGTGTACTCCTTAGTTATATTGGCTCTCTGCAGTGATTATCTGTTTGTCATCTGTGTCTATTTTGGAAAATTATATTTTAGTTACTTCAAGTTAGTCAGCAGCTTGCACAATAAACAGCTAGTCACAATGAGAGTGTCAGACTCCTACTGGGTCCAGTTACAGAAATGTTTCCACCAACAGGATTTATAAATGAAGCACACAGAAATCCAGCCTTTTAAACACAGTGTTGTGGTAAGTCTGTTCAGTGCAGCAGTGGAAGGAGCAATAGTTTAGAAAAGGCTAGACAGAGAGTTGAACTGGACTTTTCTCAAAAACTGTTTGGATTCTGGAAGTCTGGGACAGGGGGGAGGTGGCAGGAGAGGGGCCATCAGTTCAGGAACAACAGGAAGGATTAGTTTTGCATAACACTGCTTGAGGGAAAGAGAGTAACAAAATAGCAGGGAGGTAGCAATACGATCCAGCGCTGTTTCCAGGGAAAGCAAGATCTGTATTTCTCTTCCATGTGCTCCCAGTACCTATCACCAGTACGGTTTTGATCCATGAATCAGTCTTTTGGGAACTGCTGCAATACAAATGAATCATTGCAATCTATTCTGGACAAAAGGTGTCAATAAAGTCCCTGTAATATGACTGTTATCTGCTTATTTTGGCCTGTCACATATTGCATTGACTACTTTGGAAGTGATTCATCCAATTCAGAAGCCAGTGGCACTAACTTGAGATTGAAGCATTTTCCAAGGACTGTGAGGAGATGGAGGAAGCAAGACTGTGCCTATGTGTGCTCATGGACTCTAGATGAGGGAGAAAAATCCTACTGAAAATAGGTGACCTGAAATAATTTTCAAGCAGTCATTTTGTTAACATCCCTCAAAAGTGCAACGTCTTTCTTAAAGATTTCATCTGTGCCACATCCTGTTAATAACACATCTCATTACCACAATGGTAACAGCCACTTGATGCTCATTTAACAGAAATCTTTCAAAACAACAGTATTCAATTTTCACAGTTGGCTCTGTATGATACACGTTAGCAGCTTCTTAGCTCTGCTTTCTTAGCATAATTACATAATTTAGAATTAGTCACTTGTGTTGACCTTTAATATAATCAAGTATTCAACATTCATTTTAGATAGTTTTGTTGTCGTTGTTGTTTTTTGTTATCATTAGCAAACAGTGATCTGCCGTGAACATTTCTACCACTGGCTGACAGTATCATAGTGGCCATGTAAGAGTCGAGGTGAGGTGCAACATCTGTACTAGTTATGCCCATCCTTTGAACAACCTGGGTTCTCACCAGCACTCACATCTGTTAAAGTCCAGTCTTATCCTCTGAAAGAAGTGGTTTTCATCCTTTCATCAGAAGCAGAATCGACATGTTTACAAACATCATGATTTTACATACAGCAGATGAAGGGATAAATTCGACCCTGGAATACGTCTTGCCAAGCTCCTGCAGTTACAGTTTGTATATATATGGAGGATGGTAAATCTGAGCTGTGCATATTGAAGTTCTTTTATCTCAAAAGTTTCCACAGGCAGAAAGCACTCTGACCACCAAGAAAGTTGCCCCACATCTGTGATGGAATTCAGCAGCTGTTTGCATTTTTGTGCTTAGTTACCTGGCTGCACCCTCTTGGAAATCAAAAAGGTTGTTCTGGGGTAACAGAAAGCAGAATGTTGCCTGTAGCTTTTAGCTACTCCAATCCACAGTGCAAATATCCCACACACAGTGGTTTGAGAAAAACAGGAAGAAGCAAGATAAGCCAAAGCCTCTGTGACTGTAAAATACACCTTAGTAAGTCCCTAACTGATACTGCCTCTTATCAGATGAAATGCCTTAGTATTAATTCCCTTTAATTAAATTCATACTTGATTCTATTTCGTGTATATTTAAAGGTACTCTTCACTGTGGTGTGGTGAACTGTGAGCTACAGAACTGCTTAGAGCTTTGAGATGGGCATTGAAATGCGTGTTACAAAAACATGAATAGGGGTGTATGTATCTAAGTGTACACAAACACATTTGCATCCATACAAACATATCAGCATCACATGCAATACAAGACTAGACACTGTGTAGATTTACTGACTGCTAATTTTACTCTCTCAGGACACTTTCTGTCTCTTTTAGTATTTAATGTGTTCTTTTATGGATGAGGTCAAATTGCATAATAGCCTGCTGATAAATTATAAGGTGCCTGTGAGGAAGACAATCTTTACCAATAATTATCAACTTTTGATACACAGCAAATATTAAAAGATCATGAGGCTAAGGAATTACATGACAATGCTGAAAGAACCATAGCAAAAGCAAAACACATACAAAATTTGGATTTTTTTTTTTTTATTCTTATTTTGTGCAGTGAGATTTTGTGAAGCATTGACTGTTTCTTTTTGTCTTCCAGTCACAATGTAACTTTGTCTTAAGAAAAAAAAAAAAAAAAGAAAGAAAGAAAGATGCAGGAAATTTGTTTGCAGATCTGATACCTGTCACTGACAGATCAAAATGTGCTTAAGATCTTTTTATAAATATACTAAATATTTTTTTAATGTGTGAAGGAATAATTATTTATTTTATCTTGTTAAGATGCATCCTATGCACATAACACCACATGTAACAGCACACTATGTTTTCCTGTTCGGTTGCTAAAGCAAGTGAGTTACAAAACTCACATTTTACTCATCCTCACCTTAGCAAGGTATGTTCTGTTGTCTAGATGGACTAGTGGTCCTGATCCTGGCAAATTTTCAGAGAACTATCATCTCTAGATCAAAATTTCTAAATGTACCATCTACTGCTACAACTACAAAAGTCTTGTTTAATGTTATTACAAGTAATAGAAAAGAAATTATACCACACATATTGCTGACCAGCAATATGATAAGCAAACCAATTCCACTTCTAATAGCCTCCGCAATGAGTCAGTGTTATGTAGAAAGGTTAATCATGGTTAAGCACTATTATTCTGTGGCCAGAAGACCATACTTATCCCCATCATTTGTGGCTGTTTTTAAAAGGGACTCTATGATGGTCCTGGCTAAAGCCTTATCATTGTGGTTTGTGGTCAGATGGGCCGGCTGGAGCACTGACCAGAATGTATTCTGGTGAGATTTCCTACAAAAAAAAACAAAAAAACAAAAAAACAAACAAAAAAAAAAAACAGTTAAACCAGCTGTTAAAGAAGCAAATAATTCCTAAGGTTAAAAAAAAAATATTTGTGAAAATAACGCTGTCCCTGTTTGGGAATGGGAACAATCTGGATCAAATATGCAAAATATAAAAATATGATCCAACTCCATTATTCCTTAGCACACTATCAATTCGCTGTGGCAAAGGAATAAATTAGAAACGTAAAATTAGAAATGTGCAGCCAGCCTACAACCCATCCTTTTTTTTTTTTACAAAATACTTTTTTGTTCCAGAAAATGCCACTTTACAAAACTCAGATCTTTCCTCAGTAGTTTATCAATTTCAGTAGAACTTCCACAAAATAAATAAAAAAAAAAAAAAAAAAAAAAAAAAAAAAAGAGGGTCTCAGGACCAAAAATGGGACTGTAAAACCTGCCTTACAGAAATGTAAGTATGAGATCTTTCACCTTGTGTATTGGTGCTGTGGATTGGAATTCCAAATGAGGGAATGCAGAAATTCATAGTACGGATGTAGACAAAAGGTGAAGGGTGAAGTAACCATTACTAAAAAATCCCACAAATTCTTTAGTATTCACTCTGTTGAAATACAAAACCAAAATAAGTTGTCCCAACTTGAGATTCCAGTTTTCTAGTCATCTTTAGCATGCACCTCCCAGTAGAGATTTATCTTAATGCCAAACTGATACTTTTGAGAAACCTGCCTGCATCCTGAAGAGGAACTTGCTTTCTCATTGTGCGGGCAATCAAGTCTGTACCTCAGCATCTGCAATTCAGCTTTCTAGAGGAATGCTGAAAAGTATTAGTCATCTTTGGTGGCTCTTACCAGGCTGGATATTTTAATTTGTTTTGAGCTCGTAAACTTGCCTCATATTTAGGTGAACACAAATTGCAAAATAAATATATATAGAAACAAAGAGCTCCTGTCACCTTGACTTAGTGTAGTTTAAGTTATCAGAGGAACTTTCTCTGTGTGTGAATGTTCTGAAGGCACAGATTTTGGAGAACTGAGGCAATTTCTACCTATGAAGAAAGCTCATCCATTTTAGATACCACTGGCGCTCATTCTGGAGAATTTCTGAAATAAATCAAGGCTTTCTGTAAGTCCATCAAAACAAACTGAAGCAGTAAGCACTGAAGCAGATATTTCAGAACACCTATGTTCAACACTGAGGGCAGTCAAAGCAGTTTCAGGCAGCAGTGTATTCCCAGGGGCCAACATAGTTAAAAGAAAGCAAGTCTTACTGCCAGCATGCCCCAGTTGGCTGATTAGCAACCACATAGTCTGCTTTTGTGCTTATATCATTTCATCTCACAGTGCGTTTTCTGAGGATGCTGGTCAGTGTTTAATGTACACTGTGACACCTGGAAAACATTTCTTTTGCAGGGAGATAATTGTCTATAAATCCCAGCTAAATAGTGGGCAAAGAGATTTCTGATGAGTACCCAACAAATTATTTAAGGGATTCCTAGGACCATGTTTAAAAATTCGAAGACTAATGCATCTATACATGTTTCACATGGCCAGACACTTTTTGGTGTAATAGTGCAACTCTGAAAATCTCATCTTTACCTGACAGAATTCAATACAACTCTGGAAGTATTATGATTACCTTTTACAAAATACCTTGGGTATATTTACTATATTCATACATATCTGTGAAGGAGAAAAGCATGTCTATGATCCATAGAAATTATATTCTGTGAAGGAGAAGCAAGCCTTTTGTTTCAGACTTGTGTAAGTATTGGCATGTAGCATCTGTGCTCTGGGAGAAGCCCTGAAGGAATGGTGATGCGACAGTGAGTCAGAGAATTCCCATCTCCTCTCTCATCTCCTAAGAGAGTCATTTGTTTTAGTTCTTTGCTGATTGCAATTAATTTGTCTCTTCCACCCACTTCCTGCCAACCTGCCTGCCCTTTACACAGAAATCTAAAGACTGGGCTCCCCATCCATTCCCACTGCCTGCTACTCACCTGTGGATGTTCTCACATATATGCCTGGTATCCTTTATGGGCAATGGCAGCAAAAGATGGTAGAGACTACCAGTGCAGATAAGAAAATAGGAGATGTTTATGACAAGAAAGGACATATTTTGCATTTAAAGAATCAGCACTCCAGATGTTCACATCAGCTCAAGCAACAATACTTACAGAAGGTATCCTTTCATAGAAGGAAAGAAATGTCCCTAATGAGATGTTATTATACCCATTTTATAGATGTATTTCAGTTGCCTGAAATTCCAGGACACCTGAGGGTATATGAAAAATCATAGAGTTTAACAATTTGTCTCACCTTTTTCTTGGTTGGAAACATAGATACAGTGCATGTAAAATAAAGATGTAGTTGTTCACATGCAGTGTGGTGGTTCTTGATAGGTTACCTTTTGAAAAGCTGCCAAAGGACACAGAAATTTTGCCAAAGCTACTGATAATATTAGGTCCAGGAATCCTTAATCCCAGTCCCCCTAATATTAACTACTACCTCATACTCCCTCTTGTGTTCATTTATACGTTGCTCATGGTTATGTAGGAGAGAGATTTTTCCTGAAAAACTTCCAAAACTTCTGCATTTCAGTAAAATCAGAAGAGGTCACTCATTTATTAAAGGGAGTAAAATGACCCATCCCCAAACCCTTTGGTTAACTTTAGAATCATGGGAAAGTCAGTAAAAGGGCTGGTTCCCTACTTTTGGGCACAGCTAAGGAGACAATATAATAATGACTCTGGGGTCGTTATAAGAATGGCGTCCAAAAACTAAAAATACATGAATGACAGCACAGGAAGAGGATACGGTTTGCAAGGCTAACTTTTATTCTCTAAATTAGCACAGTAAAGGAAAGAGAATTCAGCATTTTAGGAAATTATTTATGAAATGTAGATGGGCCTTCAGTTGGGAATAGGGCTGGGCAAAATGTTAGTGGTTCTTTGTTCTTGCAGCTGGCCTGTCGAATTACACAGAGCCAGCACAGTAAATAATACTACTATTGTCTGCCTGTGTCAGAGACAGACAGAAGGTACATTTGGACTTGGTCCAAACACCACAAGGGCCACTCATAGCCACAGTGTCCAATTACTGCTTGCTTGACTATAAAATGCACTTTTTTGCTGAGCTAATTTAAGAATGGAAGCTTTTAATGGGGTTTGTTTTAAAAGGGGACTGCTGCTCTGGCTTTTGCCTGCAAAAAAAGTTATACACTGTACAGGAAGCATGAAACATATATACGGTGAAAATAATCAGAGTATGATAACATTTGAATAGCAATAACAACAGTGATAGCAATGTCAGTGCTTTGCAAATAAATAAATTAATTAATTAATTAATAAAAAAGATCGAGCCCTTCTTGAAAGAGCCCTATGCAAAACATTAAAAAAAAAAAAAGCACTATCTAGAATGATGAAACAAGTGCAACCACCCTAGTTCTTTGCAGATGCACACATATTGCATAACTTCTTTTAGTCTTTCAAAGAATAATTGACCACAGATTTCACAGTCTTTGCACAGATACTTTTCTTCAAATTTCAGTTGCACTCATTTTTGCTCTCATTGCCAAATGGTTTGCAGATCAGTAAACTGCACGATCCATTTGTCAAATGGCCAAAAATTATTTGTATTAGGAATAAAATATTTTAAATATATTTATAGAAGATTATTTCTACAGGAGAAAGATCCCATGAGATTAGTGATTCAGAAGCTCTCCGCTCCACAGAAAGTGCATATCAGGGCTTTGATTTTCTTTGCCTATCTATTAGCTAGAGATAAATTTAGGTCTCCTGTTTAGAGCAATCTGCCTACAGTGCACAAAAGATCAGTAGTTGTCAATGATCTATGAAGACTTACTGTGTTTCTCTCCTCTGCCATGCTGACAAGGTGTTAATTTCTTTCTTGGAATAGCAAGTAAAAAAAAAAAAACAGCAAACTGATAAATTTAGGCAAAGCTCAGGCAAAGACCACATCACTTTTTAAGGCTTCAAGGCTTCTTGCTACCATAATGGGAGTTTTACAAGTCTTGCATAAGAATCAATAACAGAATATGATTATTCTCTAACTTTAAAATCTTGTTCCTTTCTGTGTTTTTTGTTTGTGTTTTTTTTTTTTTGTTTTGTTTTGTTTTGTTTTGTTTTGTTTTGTTTTGTTTTTAATATATACACACTTGCACATGCACACATGCTATAAGTGTTCACAAAGGTATTTTCACTCTCAATTGCAGAAGGGTTTTAAAATATATGCCACAGGTACAGAAATATTATCAATCAAAATGTTAAAGCCTTCATAAAGTTCTATGTAGGTGAGTTCATTCTCCTTCTCTTTTATCTATGGATGTCTTGCAGAGTACTTCATTTGGAGAAAGACCTAAAAGCCACACTGGGTAACAAGAAGGGATAAAAGGGTAAACCTGTCTGTTCATATTTGCCAGTCTTCAACATGGAGAACACAGCAAGCATTCTGTCAAGGAAAATGAGGATATTCTTTTTTGCTTCTTTGAATCCTCAAAAGATGCATCTTCTTTGTAATAGAAAAGAAGTATCTCAATACTTAAGTCAAAATAGCAAACTTTTCAAAGGCCAGAAACTTAGAGCTGGTCATGCGACTTGTGAATTGCATACTGTAGGTTTGTTTGATATGGCATAAAACAGAGAGAACCAGAAAAATTTCATCTTCAAAATGATGGATATGGACAGTCCTTTCTCCACAAAGCAACCTTCAATTATTAACAGCAGGACTTGTGCTGAGTAAAAAAAGTCTTCCCACTATCTAGAGTGAAGCTCCCTCCAACAGTCATGGTTGATTCTCTTTCTCTTATCTTATACAGAGACATTAATTCTTCCCTAGCACATAAAACTACTCACATAGAGAGAACGCTTCACCTACAGAGAAATATTCACATACACACTGTTAAAGTCAGGTTAAGGATGTCACTTTCCCAGATACACTCACATACAAAAACAGAGAGGTTCAGTGTTACAGCACCTGCTTGTTCCTTAATTCATGCTTTTGCAGGAAAACATATTGGTCTGTGGGTTACATAAGCTGACTTATAACACCAAGACATTTGTGGTGCTGTGAGAGAGCATGAAGACTAAGGATAGTATCCTCATAAATTAGGTTAAAGGAATTACTCCCATGCAACTAGCTGTGAATCCAGCCATTAGGATTATATGACAAGTTAGTTTGTCCTCATATTTTATTTATTTATGGGCTTAAGAAATAAAGGAAGATTTTTATTTATTTATTTATTTAGTCTGTGTTAATCTTTTTAATTAAATCTCAGGTGGAGCTCTTATTCTTTTCAGATACAATATTCAACAATTCCTGTGTATGGACTATCTAATAATGTAAATGCCACTCGATATATACCAAGTCCATGTTCTGTAATGTCAAGGACTATGGTACCACGGGGGCCCCTTAGTATGCAAATTATTGACACAATAGAACATAACAACTCTTTTGAAGTCCTTATGTTTTATTGTGTCAGAGTCTAGTTGAGGACTCTTTAATCTAAGGATTCTTGAGAAGATAAAATCTAATAGTTCCTCTGGAGCTATAAAGGTCTCTGATGTCATAGGCTATTTGGACACTCCTTATTACAGTATAAAGATTATTAATACACTGTGTATAATGACTTTGTGACTCCTTTGTGGTCTATTGTGTCAATCTAGAGTTTTATAAGGCTAGTCAACACCATAGTATGTGAGTCTTCACCAGTCTTCACCACAAATTTAAAACCAAAAAATCTTCCTCTTTCTTTCCCTTTGCCATCCACCTTGTATGGATACAGTAACATTTTGCTGGTCCATAGATTTAAAAGCAAAGAAATGTAAACATCATTATTGGAAAAAACAAACAAACAAACAAACAAACAACAGATATAGCAAAGTGTATAAAGTAGTGTTTTGAAATACTTTACAAGAAATTTGAGTCAAACAGATTCACTTTGCATTTAGCTTTGAGAGACTGTGGTGGCCAAACATATTTCATCTGATGGTGTCAGTGGAAACTTGCCCAGTGTAACACTCTTCCCAGGCAAAGCAACTTCACTCTCTAATTCTTTTTATGGAAATTACTTGCAGTATTGTCCGGGTGTCTGTGTCTGTGCATGTCAACATGAATGTTTTACTACTATTAACTGCAAGTTTCCCTCCAGATCAGACACTGAGGAGAGTAATAACTAAAAAAGGAAAACCAAATACAGCAATTTGCATTTCACACTGATGATCTGCCTCAAAACCAGAAGCTCTGAACTCTGTTCCATCTCATAAGCTCTAGGAGCTCTTGCTGCGTTTCCCCAGTGAATCTGGAATTTGCATAGCTATGGACTCACAACCCTTGGCTTACCCTATCCTAAATCTCTTTGGGACTGATACTCAGCTGAGAGCCAGGATTACTAGGATTTAAATATATATAAAATGCAAAAGTGAGGAGGTGCAGCAATTTCTACAGCAGCTACACTGAGTGAACTTTCATGATGTGTGACAACAGAGCCTCTGCCATTTCTCAGCTGGAGAAATATAGGGTAGGATTTTTTCTTTAGCCAATAAGTGGACCAGTATGTGTATAAAACTGTTTTGTTTGTTTGTTTTCCCTTTTCATTATTGTTGTTCTTTACTCAGCTTGCACTCTGAATATATACAATTTTAAAATTTTAATGTCTACAAAATATATTCAATTTTGTGCTGATTTTTTAATTATTTTACCCAGGATGAAGTCTAAAAACACACAGGCATTACTAAAAATTTATTATTTACGTACTACCATGTGAACCCATTGTTCTATGTGCTTCACAAACAGACAATCAAAAAGACAGTCTCAGAGATCAACAACAACAGGACAAAGAGAAGTGGTAATACTAGCCAGCAAGACAAGAGATACCCGGTATGCACCAGCATCTTCCTTGGCTTTATGTTTTCAGTAGACATTAAAGCAAGTGCCTTCAAGAAAAGACTTGAAAGAGCACTATGTGAACACCTGAAACACGTTAACCAGGCAGGAAAGGCAGAAGGAAGGACATGTGTTCCACTTTAAGTAGCAACTGATGGGCATGACTTTCTGGGCCAGGGACAACATCCCAAAAGAGAAACCCAGGAGGTAAAGGCACCTGGGAGGATTTTTGGAAGTCATGAGAAAGAGCTTACATTTGACTGAGCATAGAGTCAAAATTATTGGCAGGATCCAAAGAAAGTGGGGACATGAACAGTGCATTCATTTAAAAAAACAATCTCCAAGAGGCATTTTACATGAATATTGTCCTTGCAAGATTATATTTGTCAAAGACAGAAACACATATGCTGCATTAAAACAGAATGCAAAATAATAAGAACATCAATGAGAGCTTCACTGTTTGAATAGCAAGGAGCAGTAATAGTCTTAAGATATTATGAAAAAGTGTATGTAAGATTTGAACCAGATTTAAAAGATTTTACACAGATTTTAATGATTTAATACAGCTAGAGAATGAGGTGGTCAATTCTTTTTCTGTGTAAGCCTTTTTTGTTTTGCAGAGTTTGGATAGGGTGCTAAACTGAGTCCTTTTTTTGTGACCTGCAAAGACAGCACTTTCAAACTGCTGAATCTTTGTGTAGTACTGAGAATCCAAGGTGACAGTTGCAGCTTCTTTTCAAGAAGAGCTGTGCACAGTTGCTTCGGGAAGCAAGGAGTGTGTGTGTCCATTGTGATTTCAAACTTAAGACACTTTTCAGCTGGTAGCTGAAGCACACCAGCAAACTACTGTCTTATCAATATACGATAGGAACCGTCAATGTCTTTTGCAAACATTCCTCAACATAACCCCTAAACCACTTCCACTTGTATTATATCCACTTGAATACGCACTTTACATATATTAGGAAGTTAGTTTTCAGTCACAGAGCAAAATTGTCATATTATGAAGAAAATGAATAAAATCCCTTTGAATATTTTTCAAGCCATTTAGTGGCACTCATAGCATTGTATATTTGGAAAACTTCCAAAGCAGCAGCATGCACATACTGCATGTGCTTTAGTGTCAATATAATCCTTATTTCTTGTGCAAAGGTCAACAGATATCTTAATGTTGATAAAATTCAACATATATTATATGCATATATATTTAGGTTCTTACCTGCTCTATATGCTGGCTTTAAAAGTTTTCTGGTTTTTAAATATTACCAAATTTATGATGCATCACTGAAGTTAACATCAGTTTTACCTGTCCCTTCTTTGTCAGAGAAGCAGCTGTCCTTGAGACCAGTTCTGTATAAACTCAAATTCTATCTGTTCATATACTGTCAGAGCCATCAGAATCAGTAAATAAAATAAAATAAAATAAAATAAAATAAAATAAAATAAAATAAAATAATAAAATGAAATAAATTGTATCTTTCTTTCATGACCAGTTCCAGATAAATAGGTTCAGCATTTCTTCAAACTACTTAATTTTGGATT
Source organism: Aythya fuligula (assembly GCF_009819795.1). Taxonomy (NCBI): domain Eukaryota; kingdom Metazoa; phylum Chordata; class Aves; order Anseriformes; family Anatidae; genus Aythya; species Aythya fuligula. The sequence goes on along the minus strand of NC_045563.1, from coordinate 13,539,237 downwards.
ATGCAGACATTTTGATAATGGGTGGGAGGGGGTGGGGGGTGGGGGTTGTTTGTTTGTTTTCCCCCAGCTGGAATATGCAATACTTCATTTTTCAAGATCTCTAGATTCAGTGTGTGATAAACTTACATTTTCTATCATGAAAAATTATCCTCTGGTTGAGTTAACAACATTTGCTTCCTCTCAAGCTGTGCTTATTTTGATTAAAAGTATTTTTCAATGGTAGACCAAGAACTAAAAGTGAACTTGTATAACCAATATATAATTCAGGTGATGCACAGAAGTTAAACTTGCAACTCTTTGTCCCTGAGATGAGGACGATTGTCTTTTAGTAGTTTTGTTTCAAGTTGTTTAGTATTTTCTGCTCCAATATTTAATTTCTTAGGTTTAATCTGGGTGACATGGATCATGTCACTACTCAAGGTAATAACTTAAATGAAGGCTGGATGAACCAACAACAACCAAGACAAACCATTCCAATTCCTGGCTCCTTTCTTTTCTGCTTCTCCTTAACTTATAAGTAATAACACATGAGTGGAGGATATTTTGTTTGTTTCCAGATCCGATACTCTAGAAAAAAATATTTCCATTTATATTTTCTAGTTTCTCATACAGAAAAAGAATATATAGAACTGATAGTCTAAATTATTTTCCATTCCAAACAGAGGCCTAACCTCTTCTAGACACTGAAAGACAGATTGTTGAAGACTCCACCACAGTCTTCAACATATCACCATAAATTCAAGGGGTTGAGACATTATATGAGGTGCTCTCTCTGAATCAAACCTGTTTCTAATAATTTTAAACTAGCCATCTCAGACCTGAGAAATGATACCATATAGATACACCCTTCTCTTTGGTAAGTGTAAGAGGCACTGGAGTCCAGATTTGGATAGTCCAAATTTGTGTACCCACTTTTTAGAAAATTGAACCAGATGAAAAACGCTTCACTTCATACCTTGTGTGCAAGGTAAGGTCAATTCACAGAATCACAGAATCACAGAATTTTCTAGGTTGGAAGAGACCTCAAGATCATCGAGTCCAACCTCTAACCTAACGCTAACAGTCCCCACTAAACCATTTCCCTAAGCTCTACATCTAAACGTCTTTTGAAGACTTCCAGGGATGGTGACTCCACCACTTCCCTGGGCAGCCTGTTCCAGTGCCTCACAACCCTCTCAGTAAAGAAGTTCTTCCTAACATCTAACCTAAAACTCCCCTGGCTCAACTTAAGCCCATTCCCCCTCGTCCTGTCACCAGGCACGTGGGAGAACAGGCCAACCCCCACCTCGCTACAGCCTCCCTTGAGGTACCCATAAAGAGCGATAAGGTCGCCCCTGAGCCTCCTCTTCTCCAGGCTGAACAAGCCCAGCTCCCTCAGCCGCTCCTCGTAGGATTTGTTCTCCAGACCCCTCACCAGCTTCGTCACCCTTCTCTGCACCCGCTCAAGCATCTCCATGTCCTTCTTGTAGCGAGGGGCCCAAAACTAAACACAGTACTCGAGGTGCGGCCTCACCAGAGCTGAGTACAGGGGGACGATCACCTCCCTAGCCCTGCTGGTCACACTGTTCCTGATACAAGCCAGGATGCCGTTGGCCTTCTTGGCCACCTGAGCACACTGCTGGCTCATATTCAGCCGACTATCAACCATCACTCCCAGGTCCTTCTCTGCCTGGCAGCTCTCCAACCATTCCTCTCCCAGCCTGTAGCTCTGCTTGGGGTTATTGCGCCCCAGGTGCAGGACCCGGCACTTGGCCTTGTTGAACTTCATGCAGTCGACCTCAGCCCATCGGTGCAGCCTATCCAGATCCTCCTGCAGAGCTTTCCTACCCTCAAGCAGATCGACACACGCACCTAACTTGGTGTCATCTGCAAACTTACTGAGGGTGCACTCGATGCCCTCGTCCAGATCATCGATGAAGATATTAAAGAGGACCGGCCCCAGCACTGAGCCCTGGGGGACGCCACTAGTGACTGGCCTCCAACTGGACTTGGCTCCATTCACCACGACTCTTTGGGCTCGGCTATCCAGCCAGTTTCTAACCCAACGAAGCGTGCGCCAGTCCAAGCCAAGAGCAGCCAGTTTCTTGAGGAGAATGCTGTGGGAGACGGTGTCAAAAGCCTTGCTGAAGTCAAGGTAGACCACATCCACAGCCTTTCCCTCATCCACCCAGCGCGTCACTTTGTCATAGAAGGAGATCAGGTTCGTCAGGCATGACCTACCTTTCATAAAGCCATGCTGACTGGGCCTGATCACCTGCTTCCCCTGCAAGTGCTGCATGATGACTCTCAGGAGGATCTGCTCCATGAGCTTTCCTGGCACTGAGGTCAAACTGACAGGCCTGTAGTTTCCCGGGTCTGCCCTCCGGCCCTTCTTGTAGATGGGCGTCATGTTTGCTAGCCGCCAGTCGATTGGGACCTCCCCCGATAGCCAGGACTGCTGATAAATGATGGATAGTGGCTTGGCCAGCTCCTCTGCCAGTTCCCTCAGTACCCTTGGGTGGATCCCATCCGGCCCCATCGACTTCTGCACATCCAAGTGCCGTAGCAGGTCACCAACCAGTTCTTCATGGATAATGAGGGCCACATCCTGCTCCCCGTCCCCTTCCACCAGCTCAGGGTACTGAGTATCCAGAGAACAACCGGTATTGCCGCTAAAGACTGAGGCAAAGAAGGCATTGAGCACCTCCGCCTTTTCCTCATCTCTTGTAACTAAGTTTCCCCCCGCATCCAGTAAAGGATGGAGATTCTCCTTAGTCCTCCTTTTTGTGTTGATGTATTTATAGAAACGTTTTTTGTTATCTTTAACGGCAGTAGCCAGATTGAGCTCCAGATGAGCTTTGGCCTTCCTAATTTTGTCCCTGCACAGCCTCGCTACTTCTTTAAAGTCCTCCTTAGTGGCCTGCCCACTTTTCCAAAGCTTATAAACCCTCTTTTTCCTCCTAAGATCAAGCCACAATTCTCTGTTGAGCCAGGCCGGTCTTCTTCCCCGCCAGCTCGTCTTTGTGGGGACAGACCGTTCCTGCGCCATTAAGACTTCCCTCTTGAAATTCAAAACCAATTAAAATCAAGCCTTATGTGCTGCTTGAGGAGAGGAGAGGAGAGGAGAGGAGAGGAGAGGAGAGGAGAGGAGAGGAGAGGAGAGGAGAGGAGAGGAGAGGAGAGGAGAGGAGAGGAGAGGAGAGGAGAGGAGAGGAGAGGAGAGGAGAGGAGAGGAGAGGAGAGGAGAGGAGAGGAGAGGAGAGGAGAGGAGAGGAGAGGAGAGGAGAGGAGAGGAGAGGAGAGGAGAGGAGAGGAGAGGAGAGGAGAGGAGAGGAGAGGAATACCCTGCAAAATCATGCATTGCAGGAGGTGTGGCATAAATAAAAACAAATTATCAATAAGTCTTCTTTTCTGGCAATGATAGCAAGTGGCCCAGAGGAGACCAACCAGTTAAAAGAAAACTGATAAAATAGTTTTATTGTATACAATCACCTACATCTTAAAATTAAACTTTTAAAATTAGTACACTGATGTGTTAATAAATAAATATAAATATTAATTAAATTAATTGTGGATAATTAAATTAGAATAAAATAATAGTCAAAATAATAGAAGATATATGCAAGCAAATGAAAAACATCCATTCTTACTGCATTACAAACACTGCATTTGCAGGAAAAAAGAAAAACGCTAATGCTATAAAAACAAAAACTAATATTTAAGAGAAGAAAAACTGACTGTGTAGAGCAGTGCATGCACTGGAAGAATTAAACATGAATAAGGGTGCTGGCAGCTATAAGTCTTCACAAATTTGTGGGAAAAGGCATGCTTTTATATCATTGCATGTTTAAAACAGAATATCAGGAACAAACAGAAAACATAGATTTTTTTTTTTGATTTTTTTTTTGATTGAAAACGTCCCAGTGTTGTGGGCTTTTAACACCAATGAATATATTTTCATCACGTAACCCATGAAATCAAGAAAAACATTAACAATTTTCAATCAAATCTGCTGTAGACACAAACTTATCCATAGAAGAATGACACAATAAAGCAACCACACAATGCACAATTTTAGGGTTGAAGAAATGTAAACTTCTGAATCCTTAAATAAAACTTCAAAACTATAAAGTATCCCAGAGACACAGTTCTGCATGTGTTGTAGACTTTGGTAAATCATGTGGCAATGTAGTACTCTGTCCCTTCTTCACTGAACAAGGGTAGCAATACATAAATATTAGATTAAGAGAAAAAGACCCTCAGTTATCTTGGAAAATAAAATTTAAAAAAATGGGGGGGGGGGAAATTGATATTGTGCAGCAACTTATTCAGTCTTTGAAAGTAAAGAAATATTCTTTCCTTTGTCAGTTTTGAATGCAATTATTCTTTTTCTTTTTTTTTTTTTTTTTATTTCAACTGTGCCTTGGGGTCCTAAGTGAGATCAGATCCCCTTTGCAAACACAGTCAGAAAGTTCTTGTCTCAAAGATTTTTCAGTCTAAATAGACTATGAAAAGAACAGAGGCATTGTGGTGTGCTACAGCAGAGCTGCCAACAGATTTAAGGTTTCTGTCCCTATATTTGCAACTTTGACCAGGTTGTCTCAAGAATAATGTTCTCTCACATTGAACTGCAAATATACATAGCAGTATAATACTGAAATTTAATGTGAACCATGCCTCTGGTAAGAGCCCATATTCATACACATGAGCAACGTAAGTTTCACGTGTTCATAAGCATTTTCAATTTAGGAAAAAAAAATAGTGTTACAGACTTTATCCTTTTATGGTTAACTCCATAAATTCACACTTGATCACAATGCAGTTTGAAGAGATCATAAATGTAAGTTTTCTTATAAGCCACAGCTATATCAGATAATTTTTCTTTTGTTCTTCATAAAACAAATGACAATGAGTGACAGATTTTTCAAATTTTGTACAGAAAATGCTTCATACATTATTAAGAACCAAATATCGACACTTCTCTCACTCTGGGGCCTGTGGCCTCACTGAAAAAAATCCTCAAGTTAAATTCAGTAGACTGGTTTTTTTTTTTTGAATATGACTTTATATGAAGCAAGTGTATTATAACCTAAATTTGTAGTAGTGCTTTACAATTAGTGTTATCCTTTCCATATTAGGAAGACTGGCAAGATGCATTTCTGTATAGTATTTGTGTTATATAGTAACTTAAGAACAAAGCCTATAAAGTTCTAAAAAGGACCCAAGGAAAGGATTTGCAAGCTGAGAAAATAGCCAATCAGCAGTTAGAAAGTTAAAGGCTGAAAACACAAACTACATAGGGCGGCATACATTGCAAGAAAAGCTTTTTTTTTTTTTTTTTTTTTTGACTTGCCTCCTTAGATTATTGGGTTTAATGAGGTGTCTTTGTTAGCCACAAAAATTTACTAGATTTCATTAAGGAAGTCCCAAAATAACCCAAAAACACAAAAAAGGGAAAGGCATATCTCTGTGCCTGAGCTGTGCACTGTCAGCTCCCACTGGTTCCAGGAGGTGCTCAGAATCAGGAAAAAGATAATCATCACCTTGCAGGAATGGGACTTTTCACTGGAATGCTGAGGCTGGCTCTCAAGGAGTCAAAATCTCCACCCAGGTTACTCCCTGAATTCAGCCTACAGCTTTATCTAGAACTGGTTATTCCAAACTCAGCACTGGAGGATAAAGCCTCCCTTTTTCTTATTTCCCCTATTAAGTACTCCTGTGTACTTTTCCCAGACTAAACAAGCAACCCTGACCTGCAGCCATTTACTCTAATACAAACAATTAACTTAAAGCATTTGTCCTAACATGAATTCTGGCTCCACAACAACCCAGCATTCCTATGGGAAACAGCCCAAATTAATAACAGCCTTCTTTCTGCAATACCTGGAGTGCCCTCTCTTAAAAGAAAAAGATAAGAACACTTTTTTTTTTTTTTTTTTTTTTTTCTTTCATTTCTCTTTCTCCTTTGGATTAAACAATTGTTTTTAGACCTAGAATGGCCTCCTATAGAACACTTGTGATATCACTGTATTGAATACAGCCATCATTTATGTCCCTGTATCACATTGCTGTTTTCCCTAAGAAAACATGAGACTTAAGGTATTCATTTGATTTCCAATATAAGAACCCATTTCCACATGCTCTCACTTGTCATTACATTGTTTATGTGGACTCTATCCAAAAGAGATGTAAATGTGATGGGTTTGTTTCCCCCCACCTCCTTCAAAATTTGAGACAGGTCCTTTTGGCATTTCAAAGCATATCATAGCAGATGATAACAGCCATGTATTTGTTCCCATAATTTTAAAAACAATTTCAAAATTGTTCTATTTCTCTAAATAAGTCTGCTTGCCTAAACACATCAGTAGCATCTGCCAGGCCCCATGAGATGAGCACAAAGCCAATGTATCTCTGAGGTGCTGATGTTACTGAGAGAGGTCTTCTCCTTCTGAGCACTCCTTGGGTGCACATGAACTCACAGTTCAATTGTAGGCTCATGAACATTGCAGGAGCATGGGTGTCAGAGAAAGTGGCTGATTTTCACTTCCCCACTGTAAGCTATAAACTCTCTGTCTTCCCATTAAAGCACATTATAAAACTACAGATATGAGAATCCTCTGCCTTCAGCTATCTTCAAATCCCTTAGTGCAGCATCAGCACTTTCTTCTTCTGTGCTTCTACTGAAAAATGATATGTCCTCTGCACTCACCACAGACAAATTCAGATTTGTACCATTCTTTTCCCTCTCTTAGTAAAGCCTAGGAATGACCCTCAGCATAGGGCAATAAGAACAGGTAATTTCCTGCTTCTTAGTAGATAGAATATGCTTATCTTGCTCTTTTTATTCAGCTGCTGCCAATGAACCTCTTCTGGCTCTCAGTCTGTTGAGGTAAGGAGTGCTTAAAAGTCTAGGACATGATTGTGTGAACTTTAGACTGGATTATTCTTACTACTGCTCTGAGTTCTGCTGATTTCAAAACCTCACAATGGCCACATAACATGTGTTGCAGCTTTTACACCAATACCTGCCACTGTGGTCCACCATGAATGGTGAAAAGAGCTGAGAAAGAACCCGGAGTTCCCCATTATGTGCTGGGATGTATGCAGGCTTCCTTTCCTGCAGAAGGCACCATTTGCCATCATACTATCACTCAGCCATGACAAAAAACATAGTGTCATAAAGGGCAAATCTCCCTCCTCAGGTGGAGGGCCAAGAACTAGACACTGGGGATGGGATCTGGGAGCAGTTCTTATTATCTGTACCTTCCTTCCAAGACCACAGATTAACAGGGAAGAGAACTCACTTGTGAACCAAGACCTTGTTGTTCAGGGTACGCAACACAGGCGCTGAAAACTTTAACAATATGCATCAAGAAGGTTTAAAATGAGATGGTTTGCATAACTCAGTCACAAAACAAATGGAAAAATTAGAAAATTAATCTTCAGTTCCTTGTTCAGAGTTACTTAGGTAAATTCCAGGAAACATCAGAGGTGCTTCTGGAGGTAAAAGTTTCCAGTTTGTCCGTTTGTTGTAATTGCTACTGCTACAGAATTACAATAAAAATGTAAAATAATATGACTACTTTGGTGGTGTTAATTCAGATGCCTGAGCTTCTAGAAAGTTTTTTCCTCGTTTTCAAAAATCCCACTATACATACCCTATATAATACAGAATGTTTCCATATGCCAACTAAATACTGCTTTGCCAGACTTTGCTTTTGTGTCTCCTAATACCTTTAATTTATCTATATAACCTTAAGTTTGCATTCCCATATATATGTGTGTGTGTATATATATAGTTTTTTAATTCAACATATTAAAATCCTGCTCCAGGCTTCTCCTGTGATCATCCTCTTCCCATTTATCTTTCAGACAGCAATAAAAATATGTAAATATTAGCCACAAAAAAACTGTATTAGTGTAATGTTAAGGATGTGACTAACACCCACAAAATGCCAGAGGTTTCAAAGTCAAGGCTGCATATCGAGCCTGACTCTTTCAACACTCATGTTAAGTAAAATTCAATTAAAAAAGCTCTGATGAGTTGCAGATAAGATTATTTTACTACCACTATTACTTGTAATAGTTGAATTATGTGAATGCTCATAACATTAGTAACGTCCATGTACCATCGATCAGAATCACAGCTTCAGCTGAAATGAAAACAGACTAGACTTGAGGGAAACTGCAAAAAATGAATAAGTAGCCATCACCCCATGCCTTTGTGATTCTACTGAGCACAGGGTCAGCAGAAAACAGCTTTTATTTCCACCAATTTTCAAAAACCTCAGAAAAACATAAGGATCAGTAGTGGATGGGTGAAAGCTAGCAACATCTTTTTACAAATTGAGGGTCTGCACCACTAGGAGGTATTCACTGGACACGAGAACAGCGTTCATTTAATGGACAGGATAGCTTGATAGGGAAACTTCCCCAATACATTGTACTGAAGCTTTACATACAGGCAGTGAGAAGAAATTAGAAGCACTGGACTCTTCTGCATGGAAAAGACTTAGAACTTGCACACCTGAGTGTTCATTTACACCCATGCAAAGTAAGCCCATATAAAAGGTCTTAATGCTAATAAGTGTGAGTGGTAAAGTGCAATACTCTATATAGCTATCTTATATGCTTTACAATATTAACTGATTAAGCTTCCCACAGAACATTTGCAAGGATATGTTATTATCTGCAATTTACAAAGATGGTTTTAAGTGACTTGCCCAAGGCTGCAAAACTAGATTGGCTCAATCAAATATTGTATCCCAGACAGTATATGACAGTACCTTGCTGGGTAGAGTAGATGTAATGAGAAAAAAAAATTTGCTATGCTCCTTTCTATTTTGAACCATCTCCAAATCCCTCTGTGGAAAATAATGGGATTGCTTAAGGAATGATATGTAAGAAACTTTCCAGAAGAAAACTAAAGGAGAATCTTTCCCAAAACAGTAACATTTGAGACTAGGTTGATAACTAAAATCAGATTTTCCAAAGTATGTTACAGATCTAGCAGACCTATTACGGAATTTTGTTCAGGTTTAAGTAGGTGAGCAGAATTCTTCTTGATGAGGTGAGCCATATGAATTTTAATTTTCCTAAGTGGCTTATAGGTAGATTGAAAAACACACTTCCTTCTTCTCTGGAAAGCAACTGTAATCAACACAGAAAAATTGCTGAAAATATCTGTAGATAATTAAAAATATAAAGCTAGTGAAAATGCATTGTTTCATTTACTCTTAAAGGAATTACCAATATAAGAGGTTAATACTTAATCTGTTGTTTGCAATTTACTACAAACTGCCCTCTTCATTGGAGGGAAAGCTTTGCAGAATCAAGCTGAAGATAATAATTTATTGCTTTTTATCAACCATCTTTGAAAACCAGGCCCCAAAGTCCTAATTAACTAACATTAGTGGTTTAGTACCTCTTGGAGCAAACAATATCAGATCTGAATTACAAATGGATATACCTCTGCCCCAAACCTATGTTCGATCTCTGATAAAGAGTGAAGTTGTAAAGATAATAATGAATTAAATTAAGGTGTTTTCTTTATAAAGTTCTCTTGTGCTATGAGTTCTTAGTGAGAAACAGACTTCTCTTCTCTTCTCTTCTCTTCTCTTCTCTTCTCTTCTCTTCTCTTCTCTTCTCTTCTCTTCTCTTCTCTTCTCTTCTCTTCTCTTCTCTTCTCTTCTCTTCTCTTCTCTTCTCTTCTCTTCTCTTCTCTTCTCTCTTCTCTTCTCTTCTCTTTTCCCTTCCCTTCTCTTTTCCCTTCCCTTCCCTTCCCTTCCCTTCCCTTCCCTTCCCTTCCCTTCCCTTCCCTTCCCTTCCCTTCCCTTCCCTTCCCTTCCCTTCCCTTCCCTTCCCTTCCCTTCCCTTCCCTTCCCTTCCCTTCCCTTCCCTTCCCTTCCCTTCCCTTCCCTTCTCTTTTCCCTTCCCTTCCCTTCCCTTCCCTTCCCTTCCCTTCCCTTCCCTTCCCTTCCCTTCCCTTCCCTTCCCTTCCCTTCCCTTCCCTTCCCTTCCCTTCCCTTCCCTTCCCTTCCCTTCCCTTCCCTTCCCTTTCCTTTCCTTTCCTTTCCTTTCCTCCAAAGGCAAATGTAAAAAGGTAGCAAAAAGCAAGGAAAATTGGATTTCAAGTAGTAATAATTATTCCTCTATATTCTTTATGTTGCTTTTGATATTTGCACTGTGGAAACACTTCTAGTGTAAAGGAAAGCTGAACAATGATATGTGAAGCAAACAACTAATTCAAAGCAGTCACATGGAAGTCTGTGTCTAAGAGTCAGCAAATTGTAGGCACTGCTATTTTCTGCTGTCAGATGCAGAGAATAGCAACATGTTCTTGAAAACTGCTTTATCTACAGAAGGAAAAGAGGCAGCAACACAGATTGGTCCATAGGTATTAGTGTTCCGCCATTCTCTGCTACCCCTCCACCTAAGAAACCCCCCATTAGCTGAGCCCAATAGCCTTACAGGCAGAACAGTGACATACAGTCTCTATCTATCTACTTATAATTTGTTTATTTATTTTTATACTGCCTCATTTTCAGCAGGAAAACTGGCATGCAAATTCTCATTTTGATAGGTGATTAACATTTAACTGTGGAGACATATGTAGTAGCAACCAGGTATGGACCAGTAGCTATGCAATCACTCATCTCACAAAAGAATATTATTACAAGAGGACTTCTTTTATCAGTGCTCAGATGATACAGCTATAGACCTGTAAGCTATATCAAACAGAAGAGTTATTCCATCAGTTACAAAACAGTGTGTTAATTTGCCTTGAAATATAAACAAAATATATGAGGGAGGAGTCAGTTTGCAATGACTCCTTTTAAATTCCTTCCCCAACAATCCCACACAATGCACAGTTATTGGCATTGTAGTGGATTAATCTTGTCTGTTCTCAAACCACAATAAATATCTTGTTCCTGACCTTAATGAAGTACATAGTTCTGATTTTGATCTTATATTAACTTTTCACAAATCAGGAGTTCCTCTTGTTTTAAGCTAGTATGTAGGGAGATCAGAGTCAGACATTTATCTAGAAATCTGTTATAGATCTCTCTGGGCATAATTCAACACTGCACAAAGATATACATGTTGTTGGGGGGAGTGGGGGAGACATTTTTGAGTTTTTTGTTGTTGTTGTTGTTGTTTTTCTGGCAACCATTGTGGTCTCCTTCATAAAAGGTTGTGAGAGGACATAGATTCAGACATGCTGGAATGTAGTCTAATCTCTTCATTTTGATCTTTAGAAAATAGAGATGTCTTTATTTACTTTTCTTTTTTATATACATTGTCATTCAAAATATAAATACTTTAAAAGAAGCAGAGAGAGGTCGGAAATCTACAAAAAAAAAAAAAGAAGAAGAAAAAAGACATTGTTTTAATTGTCTAATCAGCTCAACCTTTGGGAGAACAACCCTAACCCTTGGACAGATGCCAACAACTGCCATTTAGGTATTTACATATGTTTATCCTCTCAGTCAAATGTCTTTTATCTTAGGTTTGACATGGGAGTACAAATGTTCTGACCCCTACAAGCGATTCTCAAACATTGGATAAAAGACTTCTTTTCCCCTTTTCTAAAAGGATGAACACATACTTTTACCCTCCCTAATTCTTCTTTACCAGTTCTGTTTACGTGTGTGACTAGAATTTCTCAAAGGCTGGACTTTGCAACTAGGCAAAGTTAACCCTCTACAAGTCTATCTGTAGTCTTCAACTATGCTTTGACTTTCAAAATCACATCATTGTGTTAATATTTCCATATATAATATACAAAACTTAGGTCCCTCTTAGAATTTGGGGAAAATGGTTGTGAGATCTAGAAGTATATCTGGAAAGAAATTCCACATAAGTACATATCCAGGGGCTTTCTTCTTAAAAAATATATTATATATAAATAAATCACTTTTGTTCACTGTGCCTGTCTTTTTCTGTCCACATGTAATTCAATAGATAGTTAAGGCAGTAAAAAATAATTATCGGAAATGGCAGCCTTTGTGATCCCTCTATTCCCTGGCATAAAAACTGGATTTTTCTGCTTAGGTACACCACCTTGCCACTAAAAAAGCCATCATTTAAGTAAGTAAATAATCATAACTCTATTGTGGTTTTAAAGAACTCAGTGAGTATCATGTTTCAGCAATCACTGATGTTTTCTTCAGGTTAGGTATGAAACACAGCAATAAAGTTATCTCTCAGCTTTATAGAACCCAAACTATTTGATGGTGTCTCTGTAAGATCAAATGGAAATTAAAATCTGCGGAGGAAGTTCAAATGAAGCTTCCAGCTAGAACTGCAACATAAAAAGCTCAAAGTTAATTGATAAACTCCAGGCAGAGAAAGAAGCCTCTAGGCTTGGCTTGGCTGTTCTCTCAAACTACAGTAGTTCCAATGACTGCTTGGCTTTAATCATACATCTAGTCGGAAGGAGGACCAGGAGGTCTACCTGAGCTCTGCACCTACAGGCTGCCTACAGAGCCTGACAGAAGGTAATTTTGGTAAGGTTTTCAGGGCTACCCTCTACAGTCAGTAGGTCTCACCTTTCTGTCTAGGGAGGAAAGAAAAATGTTTCTTACATTGGTAACATCAGTGCAAACTCTTTGCAAACTCTTTGCAAACTTTGCCAAAGTTTTCACAGGAAAAGCTACCACAATTCACAATTTAATTTTCATAAACAATCAGCATGGAAATTTATTCCTGGATAAGATTTTTTTTTTAATCAAGAATTTAGAGACTATAGTCCACAGCACAATAAACCATCTTTTTTATTATTATTATTATTTTATTTTTTTTATTATAAGGTCCTAGCAAGAAACTTAACTGACAGAGTTCTTGATTTTTTTGTTTTGTTTTGTTTTGTATTTTTTCCAACTCAAATGTTGCTCATGTAGATATATAAAAATTTTCATTTCTGATTTCATATTTACCATGATGTTGAAGACGTCAGTGACAAATGCTGGCCAGACAAAACCCATAAAATTGGTTTTATAGTGGAAATGTGGTTTCTTACTACAAGATCCCATCAGTTGCACTGGCTATCTTTGAACTCAGAGAAAGCAAAAAGTGCAGTTAGCAGGGTATTCACCCTATACAAACCAGGGTCCTAGGATCTCTCTGTGGTCCAAAATAACATGAATTTTCATTTTCCTAGTTGAGAGTCACACTCCTCACCAGACCATTATAAAAAATAGAGTTCTCAGAAGAGTCTATACTCCAGCAATATGCTGGAGTTCAGTTTGTGGTGGTTTGGTGTTTTTCTGTCTGTGTGTGTGTTTGTATGTAAGTACCGGTTTTATTTTTTTATTATTTTTTGAAAATTTTGCCAGGAGAGGAAAGTTAATTGAAATGTGGAGTTACTTCTGTCATTTAATAATTAGCAAGCACTCAGAAAATATATTATTCATTTTTTTAAAACATAAATAATTAAGATGTAATAATGACACTTTTATAATATTTCATTCTCTGTGAATACTCTCCAGGATTTCCTTACATGCTAAACCTACACTTTGCTCCCAGCTAGTAAATGTCTTTTCTGCAACATTCACTTAAAGCAAATGGGTCAAAGGGATCTCAACTTCCTTCCCATTTAAATATCTGTGAGAACATCTTTAAGAGCTCCCCCTTCTCACCCCCCCATACCTAGAAAATTAGTCCTTTTTAAGTATCCAGACTTTTAGGCATTCTTATTATGCAACTAGAATGAGTTACAACCAGAATGCATCTGAAAGTGTGGTGTTTTTTTTTGTTTGTTTGTTTTGTTTTGTTTTGTTTTTAGCATGTTAAAGCACGTAAGCATTACACACCTAGAATTTTGGAAGCCCAGAGTTTAAGACTAATGAAATGGGTTATGACTAAAAGTGACAGGTCCATGTTTCAGTTAAAGACTCTGTAGTTTGTTTGGCTTATTTAGAAATTAATATTATATAAAGACACAGCTAGGCCAAATTCCAGGAAAGCATGTTCTCTTACTTTATGATCAAAGATCCAAGTCCTGCAGACAGCTGGGTAGAGTTCCGGCATGTTCCAGTCTCCTCTCTCTTCCACACATGTAAGGCCATTGAACCTGAAACTATGGCCTTCTTCATGCTGCAGTGGCAGTATGAATATACAGTGCTTCAGAGCAGTACAATAAAGCTACAGAATAAATGAAAATAATCCCAACCACTTAGTATTTTTTTTCCTGATTTATACTGTTGTAAATACAAGGAAATCAGGCCTAGTTACTTTCTGGGAATATTTGTGGTTGTAAACCCTCTAGAATTTATTCTTCTCTTTTCTGATAGTATAAAGCAGAGTTAAAGCCAATGCAAATGTAATTTACATTAAGAAACTTTCCTCTGTCAGTCTTATGTAAGCATATATTAGCATAAATGGGAAGCACAAAAACTGCAAGTGCAAGCTTTACTGTACTATGTCTTGAATCAACTGTATATTTTTGTTAAGTTCTCTTATTCTTATTTTAAAATAACTTTTTAGTATCTAAACTGAAACAATTAAAATCAGTGGGTAGATTTGCCCACTAACCAAAGTGCTTGAAACTCTCCAGTGAATGCTGAAAAACACCAGTAAGGATTCATGAAAACTCCCCCAGAGGAAAAAAAAAAAATAATAATAATAATAAAAATGTTAGGAGAGGAGAGATTACAGGGTCTGCTGCTGCAAGGCACAAAGAGCGTAGGAAATCTGACAAGGACATGCCCAAGTTGAATCAGTGAACCATGAGTGTTAAGGTTAACAAGAACCAAAACCAGAGGATCAGACCACCATGGCCAATAGCCAAATTAATGCCTTGCAGAAAACAACAAAAGAAGGCAGAGGAAAAGTTTGCCAATAATCAACTGAATGATGACTGCAGTCTTGGTGAAGCTCTGTCTAGCCCATCCAAATGGATTGCTTCACTGATGCCAGCTACTTTATCAGGTATATCAGTAACCATATCAGTTGTAACATGTACAGAATTGCTGAGATCAACAGAAACCCAGCTCTTGGAAAGAGTTAAAACACATGATTAGACACAGGGCCAAAATCAAAGGGCCTTCTCCCATCCTACGGGTGGTGCTATCTCAAAGTATAATCTCACGCTGGGGTGGCATAATGTTATTTATCAACTAACTTGCCTATATTTGAGATGGGCAAGACAGAGACTTCTGTTTAGCATGCATTTAAATGCTGCCAAGCAAGAACTGTGGCTGTGACAACCGTCTTGTAAAGTTCTCAATAGGAAAACAAGAAAGGAATGAAACAATGAATATAAGGTGTGTGAATATGTGGACACATGGTGTAATATACCCCTGTCATAAACACTCAGCACTGAATGAGAGTAGGAACAGAGAGAAGAAACAAGAGGAGTTGTAGAACTGGGTGATCTAAAGCTTTTACCCACTTTTCTACACCTGTGCTACCTCCCCAGCAACTAGTGGTCTACTAGTTAGTGATACATAAATATGCCAGCCACGACTGAGTTACAGAAAAGAACATAGTTCATTCTCCTCTTCTTCTGGTCTGATCTGCAGTGACAAACGGGAAAGGAAACTGTAAGAAATCCTTTGCCTTCGCATGCTACCATGAGATGTGCCTCATGTTACCAGTTATATTAACTTTACAGTCAGGTTCAGCACAAAGCTCTCAGAATATCTCCTTTAAAGGTGTGTGTTGAGAAATAATCATAGAATCATAGAATCATAGAATATCCTGAGTTGGAAGGGACCCTTAAGGATCATCAAGTCCAACTCTTGACACCGCACAGGTCTACCCAAAAGTTCAGACCATGTGCCTAAGTTCACAGTCCAATCTCTTCTTAAATTCAGACAGGCTCGGTGCAGTGACCACTTCCCTGGGGAGCCTGTTCCAGTGTGCAACCACCCTCTCTGTGAAGAACCCCCTCCTGACGTCCAGCCTAAATTTCCCCTGCCTCAGCTTAACCCCATTCCCGCGGGTCCTGTCACTAGTGTTAATGGAGAAAAGGTCTCCTGCCTCTTGACAACCCCTTACGAGGAAGTTGTAGACTGTGATGAGGTCTCCCCTCAGCCTCCTCTTCTCCAGGCTGAACAGGCCCAGTGACCTCAGCCGTTCCTCTTGCTAAATAAGTAGCAAGACTCCAAACCTTTCAACAACCCCTTCAGAATTTTGCCTGAAGAAGACAATGAGTGGAGTGGGCAAAGCTGAAAAATCAAAATGATGAAAGGTATTAGTATAAACAGCACCTGCCTCACAAAAAAAGAGAAAGAGACAATAAAATATATAATAATAATAATAATAGTAATAATAATAATAAAAATAAACAACTTCAATTTTCAAAGTGCGTTGGCATATTGTGTAATTTGATGCCATAATAGGTCACTAAGTAAGTACCATAACTGGATTTTTTTAAAGGGTTGTAAGTTTCATGACAACTAGCAACATTTGAAGCTATCTGAACTAAAATAATGAGGATAATCAAATCTCATGCTTCAGTCTACAAAATGACCACCTATAGTAGCTGAACAAGGATTTTTCTTCCATGTGCTAAGTGCATAGTGGTTAGGTTGATTTATTTCCTTGCAAAGAGGAAGGTTTCCTTTTCCTCTGCCGCACTGGGTATTTCCTGTGATGAGAAGAGGATACCAGCTCACTGTGCCAGGTATGCCAAAGATTATTTAGAAATCTAACTTGTAAGGAAAATCCACTGTATGTGAATTTAAGCTAATACATTTTTTCTTGCAAATTGGGCAGAATAAGAGAGCGTACACAGTTGGTTACAGCAAGTCAGCTGACAGGCACTAACTTGTTAAGCTGCCGTAATGCAATCATATATCACACTGTGCCTGTATCCTGAGGAGAAGTGGGACAAATAGCTGAGCATGCTAAGATGCCATGAAGTAAAGCCAGTTTTTTGCTTTATAGGCTTTGTCTTTTTTTTTTTTGTCTTTTTTTTTTTTTTCTTTTTCCACACACTTTTTGGATTTTCACAAACTGCCTGCAATGTACAAACAAGTGCTTTTGCCATTACTTTTTAAAAGCTAACTGCTATGTAATTTTGGAGTCTTCCTGTTCTTCTTCTCCATTTCTTCTTATAAAAATATACACAAACAAACACACTTTTATGAAGATAAATCCCAAATAGCTGTATATCTTTCTCTAAACTGTCTGATGAGGTGAATATTAAAACTCAGATGGAAATTCTCCTTTTGGTGAATTCTGCACAAGTGTTGGAAATTCTTTGCACACATGTCCACAACATCCACAGCTCCACTGACAGACCCAGGTAGGCTGAAAGAGCAATCAGGATACCATCTGTGTTTGGCAGAAGATTTCTAACCACTTTGCTGCTTTCTCTCTCTCATCTCCCTTAGTGTGAAGAGACGGAGGAACCCATGGAGATTCGGTGAGAATTTAAACAGAACATATTGAAGGCTGCACTGACAACTGTGGATTCAAAGCAGATGAAATATGAGTGCTGGAGCAGCAATGGTGCTATGGATTCAAAAGATATCTCAGAAGTGGCTAGCACAGACACCAGCTATAAGGGCTCAGCATGCTCTCCTTGTGCTCCCACATCCCCAGATCTACTTTTGTATGCAAGGTTTTACTGTTCATAGAAGCTTATTGCTGTTGATACTAACATGAGCAACTCCCTAAAGTACACGATGAAGCAAACATCATGTACATTGAATGAAGAATGTTGAATTCATTCACTTTCTGAAAATATACATATTTGTCTACCTATTTTCATTTACCTTTAAAAAGGTGCCATCAATTTAAATAATACAGAATGTGGTTTTTTTGTTTGTTTTTTTTTTTTCTTTTTTGCCTGTTGTCTGTCATGCTAGTATCATGCACATATAATCCTCACATTTTCCATAGCTGTGCACAATTACTTTATTTTGCATAACTAAAAACTGGGTCGTGTTTTTGAGTTTCTTCTGGACAGACTTGATCTAGATGGACACAGATCCACTGTTGTCACTGGAATGATGATCTCTGCTACCCCAGACATAAATGTAATACTCTACCTAGGAAAATACCTGCAGAACTATAGAAAAGAGGAGAAGGACAATAAACAGATGGAAAACCTTATCTTCTTTGTAGCTTTCTAGACGCAAACTTTTATGTCATGCCAGTAGGACATTGGTGTTGAATTCAAAATAGATATTTATTTTTTTAAGGGGGGGGGGGGGGGGAGGCGGAGGAGGAAGAACAAACTTATTTTTGTAATAGTGAATTACTTTTCAATACATCTGCCAGCCTCAGAGTATCATACCACATGCAAGTTAACATTACTGCATTACTTGGCAAATATATGCACATAGCTTGTATGTGTGGTGTTTTGCCAAGGCTTTTAGGGTTGAAGAAGACCAGAAATTTAAACAAAATGTCCTGCAACCCAAATCAGTCATGATATGTCCATTAATTTAGAGTCTTTTGAATTATATGATTCCATTTGTTGTTCTGTTGGGAAACACATACGGTTTGTGTGATTATAGCTGGAAATGTGACTGTGTAAAAGGGGCCAGAAAACAGTAAGATCAAGCCAGTTCTTGTTCTGCTTCCTCAGCAAAAATGTCAAACTCTGATTGCAAAATTTTTATGGGGCGTTGTTTTCTTATTTATTTATTAAAATATTATAGGTCAAATTGAGATGGGCTGTAAAGAGATCAGCAAGGCTCACCAAACTAATAATAAAAAAGTCAAAAAATGTACTAGGGATATGGCCTATCTAGCCCAAAGTAATGTTTTTCTTTCCAAATAATTATTTTAATAACCTGCAATATCAAAACTCCTTACTACCCTTAAGGTAGGAGGAGAGGGGTAAAAGACAGAGAACAGTTTTATTTTTGAGATACCTGCCTGAATTTGCAGAATGGATGACTTGAGAACATATCAGTTTGCTACAGTGCATAGTTTATCCAGACATCTTAACACTTAGGATGCTGTTATGTATTTTATAGGGAGTCAAAAAGATACAATACTGTCCCAAAGATGCTAATGTTTCCATGAAATGAGAAAACCAATCTGAAAATTACTGAAAGTAATAACAACCTTCCAAACATCATTTTCAGAGTTTTTTGTTTTTGTTGTTTTTTTGTTGTTGTTGTGTTTTTATTTTCCTTCTGAGATAAATTAAAACACTATAGCCTGCTTACCTCATACTCATATTAAAAACAAAATTTTGAGGTTGCAGCATCCACAAGGCTGAACAGGTTTTAAACCCCATTCCATTTTAAATTTATTTATATATAGATGGGAGACTGTTTAATGATGTTGCACTTATTTGAAAAATTGGCCCAGAGTGCTATAATCAGAAATTACTGAGAACTAAGTACCTTTGAAAATCTGCTCTTTATTTAAGTACCTATGTGGGAGTTGAGCTTGTTAAAAATCATTTTGGTTGCTTAGCAGATGCAAAGGCCAAAAATTTCACTGAGATTTTACAAAATACACGCTATCAAAATTTCCCAAATTGGTGTCTTTGAGTTTGTTTTTTTTGTTTTTTTTTTTTTTATTTATTTAAGAACCCCTTACAAATCTTCCAAAATAAATGGAACACCATTGGGAAATTAAGTTTATGTGCAACAAGTGGTTTTTTGTTTGTTTGTTTGCTTGTTTGTTTGTTTTTGTTTCTTAAACTCCTCAGAGTCTAAGAAAAACACAAAAAGTATTTGGACTACATACTGAAACAGGTATAAAACAGAAGTTAGGAGTTAATGTTCTTGCAAAGGAAGAGATCAACTGTGAAATTCTGCAGAAATCAGCACATCTCAATGCATTCAATGATAACATGGCAAAAGGGGTAAATGCTGGGGTGATGAAATGTGCTATATGTAGATACATATAAAATGAAACGTTGAGAAAAACATTCTTACATACAATACTTTACTACTCAATGGATAAAGCTTGCATTTAAAATAGAAAATTCTAAGAAAAATATCAGCTCACTAGTTATTATGAAAGAAAATCAAGTATTCAGTATCTTTAGGAAGGGACTGGAGAACAAAAAGGAAACCTCATCATACCACAGTATAAATCCAGGATTGGCCAATTCCTTGAGTTTTCAGGGTTCAGTTTCCAACCCATAAAAATAATATGTTAAAATGGTAAAAGATTATGACACAAGTCAGAAGGATTTCAGCATGGAATAGCTTTTCTATAGGAATGCCTGAGGATGTAAGAACTATTCTGCCTGGAAATTGGGTAACATAGGGAGGACAGGTAGAGGTTTACAAAATCCCAGTTGTCCTGGAGATGTTGGGTAATGATCAGCTATTTCCTATTATCTTCCTGTTCAAAGGGCCTTTAAAGAAACCACCCTCTAAACAAACAGAAAGTATTTCCTTATGCAGCAGATAGCAGCTTTGTGGAGTTCCTTGCCAAAGAAGGCTGAAAAGCATTTACATGGGTTCAAGGGATAGAAGAAAGATCTGCCAGCTACTAGACAGAGATCAGGCTCAGGAAATCCTTTAACATAAGAAGGATCTTAATTTGAACATAAGAGGATTCTTGAGGCATATGACAGTGGAAGATTATATATGTTTCCCATGTCTTATGATACGTTCTTATATTTGCACTTACATCTACTGTTTGATAAAGCATACTGTGTTGAATAGACCCTTAGAATGACCCACTATGGATTTATTTATTTATTTACAGTCTATTAATGCAACAAGTCTCTACTTAAGACCCTCATGACTGGTCATTTGGTGTATACAGTGTGATGCCCAGGAGAGTGTTGAGAGTATTGTGAAATGTCTTGTGTCACATACCAAAATGAAAGCAATTGCAGTATCGAGCTTTTGTTTAAGCATAATTTCTTTGAACATAAAGGAAGAGTACAGAAAAGAGTGAGAAGTGTCTATTGTTAATATAAAGCATGCTTTATTGGAACTCCCATGGTAAGATACCGTAGCAGTACAATTCATCTCACAGACTATGATGGAAAGAGCTAATACACTATACAGAAGAACAATTAGTGAACTAACCAAAAGGTGTATATTACAATGTTTTTGTGCAAAACGTGGAACTTGGCACTTCACAGGGAGGTAAGAATGTCTCTTTGTATTTATTAGGTGCATTAAAAAAGTCAGTCTCAAAAAAAAATTAGGTTTTTCTGTGACCAGTATAGTAGTCAATCAGATGGAATACAGCAGAAACGTTTCTAAATAATATAGTTGTTTCTGAATAATTTCTCCAATTTACCCACTTTTCAATGAATTTCAGAATACCTACCAAAGTTGAATAGCTATGGGTTTCATGTCATCCTTGTATTGATGCAATGGCAGCTGCATAATACTGCCTGGTGCTGCAATATGTAATTTAAATTAGTTCTTAAGAATTTACTAATATAACCCTTTGTTTAAGTTCATGGGCTAGCTTCACCCCTGATGGCAACCCAATGAAAGCACTGAATTTGAATAATGTTAACATTATGCGTTGATTTAAAGATGTTGACAGGATAGCATTTCTGACATCAAAATCACAGAAGTTGGAGAAAGAGTTCTGGAAATGTCAAAAATGGAGAACTGCCAGTGTTCATTGGATTAGCAGCATTTGCAAACTACTACCCGGCCAACAAGAGGCATTATGAAGAAATTTGTGATCAAAAGTAATCTCCTGGCTTAATCAGCTAAAATCCTATATGACTAATGGCAAAAGTTCTTTCTCATGCATTCAAAAATATTGATAGTTCCATGATTGAAAATAAGTTTGATTTTTTTTCATTTCATTCACATTGTGACTTGAACAATTCTGAATTGTAAGCAGGCTGGGACAACAACGATAGAGAGAGAAAATCAAATAAAATTCAACTTTGAAATATAAATAAATGTCTGAGTTAACACACCTGAGAATGATATGGGAATGCTTTTTGCCTATTCCCTTGCCATCTCAGAAACATGAGGTTACAGATTTACAAAGGAACTTGAAAAGTTTGAGGTTAAGTTTTCAGCTGTCTCTGATGTTCAAGTTCAAAACTTCTGGCACTTCTCCCTTGTCCTCATTAGATCTCACTGATCTAGATAGCAAAAAAAAAAAAGTTATATTACCACACTTGAACACACTGGAAATTTGAATTAACCTTCCTTTGAAAAACACTAGTAAAAATTTAGAGAATAATCATCTTAAAAAAACACCAAATTATTAATGTTAACAAGGTTGCATCAATCTCCAAATACCATCACATTTTCCCATAAATGATAATGTCTTACTTCATTTCATCATGTTGCTAAAGCATTCTGAACTTGGAATTAATTGTAATCTAGTTCCTTGTTAGCTCAGCATCAGTTACTGGAAAAAGGGAAGGGAAGGGAAGGGGAGGGGAGGGAAGGATATTTTCAGTGCTGCAAAGTTGTGTTTTATCACAACTTTGTTGAAAGTGAGACAGTCATAACACACACACAGATATAATGTATATATATGTGTTTGAATTGTCATAATATATATATTATATACATGTGTGTATTTGAATTGCCTCAGTGAGGAAGAATAACATGGTGTGCAGAGAAAAGGGAAGTAACAAACATGGTGGTTAACCCACACACTAAGAATACTCTGAGTGTTCTGGTTAATTACAGAGAAGCCAATTGTTTCATCTGAAAGATGGCTCCTTATTTAAGTATACTCAGAAAATGGTTAATTAGTTTACTTAACCAACTGTACTTTTACTTCACCTTATTCTTTGTGCTCTGAATGACGTTAAATGTATTTTACTTAATCCATGTAATTTGATTCATTTCCCTTTAATTTTGTTACAAAGTATCAATGTGAATCATTGAAACATCTAACTACAGATCTCTCTTTGGGGTGAAAAATAAGCAAAGGAAAGAAAAGTAATTTAATTTAGCCTTAATAAGCTGCAGACTGATGTTTACAATAAATCAGTCACTATTACCATCCTTAATAGTTGTGAATGAGACAGAGCAGATGTGGATATTTCTTTTCTCTTCTTTTTCTTATTCTTAGGGGCTGAATCTTACTTACATTCTTCTAAAATGAGCACATGTGTTACTCAAGCTGGTGTAGAACAGGACTATTTTATAAAATAAGTATCAAGGCCAACAGTCTTTTAGTTCTTCAGGTTTGTTTTCTTAAAAAGAAGATGGATGTTCAGTTTCCTTGCAACATTTAAACAGACGTGACAGTCTATAAACAGCAGGAAAAGTGAAGAAAAGATCCTTACAGGTTAAGTGTTTTCATTCAACTTGTGTGTAATATCCTTATACAATAAGACAGTTCCTTAGAACAGAATTGTAGCTATACAAACTCTATTGGTTTCATTTTACAAATCTTTTTGTTCTTGATTTTCTGCAGATATTGGAAATAATAATAATAATAATAATAGTAATAATAATAATAATAATAATAATAATAATAATAATAATAATAAATAGGCTTTTCTGGAAAATCTTTCCAGAAAAAAAAAAATAAATGAAAAATAAATAATAAAATAAAAATCCAAGTAAGACAATAACAGTTAATACTCTGGTCATACTGCAGACACAGTTTGCATTAGCCAATGTGTCTGTACTGCAGGTGTCAGTCATGAAAAATATAGGAACTAAATGAGGAAAAATTATTTTTCAAAATTTCTTACTCTAACCAGCCTACGAATATTTAGAACTCACCTTATGTTTCTACAAGATTACTTCCTTAGTAGTTTTATCTCTGGAATTACACCCAGGATGAGATACACTCTCAGCATATTTTTAGAAAGTTTATGAGAGCTAAGAAAGGCAGAGAGGAGGAGTACACAGGAAAAACAAAAATATTTTATGCTTTTGCAAGCAATTAATTCCACAGTATAAATGTCTGAAAAGGGAAAGGTGCTGGATAGCAAACCTGCACGCTAATGCATACCAATATTTAAAAACTACACAATGTGCTTCTTTATCCAAGGATCTTTACAAAAATGAGTATTTGTTATTCCTCTTTAGAGATATTGTGTTTTGCTAAAGGTCACTCAGCAAGCTGAAACATGAGCAGAAGTGAGGTGTTCAGTCTCCTGTGTCTGTATCCTATCCACCACAAGGAATCATGGTCCTGCTAAGATGAACAGCTATGAAGAGAGGCTTTTGTCTGATTAATCTTTTGTCCTGTCAGGTTCACGACACCCTTTGCAAAATTGTAGTTCAAGGTTTTGTGATGTTTACCTTACATATCAACACTTTTTTTTTTTTTTTTTTTTTTTTCCCTGAGATTTTTATAACTCAGGCATGAAAAATTTGCTCCAGGGTGAAAGTTGGCATGAAAGTGTCTCCAGTCAGGACCACAGTTTTTTTTGTTGTTGTTGTTTTTGTTTTGTTTTTATTTGTTTTTGTGTTGTTTTTTTTTGTGTGTGTGTGTGTGTTGGTGTTTGTTTGTTTGTTTTCTAATTTATTTATTATTTATTTGTTATTATTGTTGTTATTTGGGGGTTTTCTTTGGTGAATACTAACTTTGGGGAAAAAAAAAAGAAAAAGTGAAAATATTTCCAAGTGCAACAAGATCATTTTCTCAAAACATTACACAGGCAGAAATGTAATAAAAATGCCATGCCTTAATTCAAAATTAACCCATTCTTAGTCACTCTGTCCTCTTTTCCACCTGAGTTAAGCAGGATTGGAAGTAGGATTTATTTATTTTTTTTATAATGCTGTTTGTTTTTTGTTTGGTTGTTTGGTTGGTTTTGGTTTTAGTTGTTGCCTTTTGTCTATTTTTTTGTGTTTGTTTTTTGGTGGTTGTGTTTTTCTTTGTTTGTTTTAAAGTAGTCTACTGCGGTAAAACAGCAATGGCAGGAGAGCTGTGAGATCTTTTTACTCTAGTGAGTAAAGTCACTAGAACTCTCAGTTTACGGTGATTTGGCTGAAGTTCTGCAAAAAAGGACAAACATTCCACTTCCCTCAAATTAACAGTCAAGTTCACCTTCAAGTGGTGGGCCCCATCATAGCATTAAGGAGGGTACTAAAATTTGCCCTTGCTCCAAATTGGCTGTGGGTATCCCAGAGCATGACTGGGTATACTTGGGAAAGCTACTCAGCTCAGCCATGGGAGATGTGCTTTGCCCAGGGTTGGGATAGAAATAAGTTCTATTCTGATTTAATATTTTGTGTGTTTTTCACTGGGTTGGTGCCCAAGCTGCCTCAAATTCACAACCATTATTACAAGTTTCAGATACTCTTTCCAAACCTCATACCCCACCTCTCTTGCAGACATGGTGTGAATGATAAGAGACAGGCTTCAGTTTTTCCATTGAGGCAAAGGGCCTTTTATTAAAGCTTCTAATATGGAAAATATCTTACATGCAATGCTTTAGATCACATATTAAACATGCTTTATATGATTACTTACTCCATCAAGAAAAGTAAAGCACACACTACCGGAAGAAAAACCTGTACCTGTACCTGTACCTTTTCTGTACCAAAGAGGTTAAAATCTGACCTTACACAATTGCAGTACTGGCAGCACATGATTGTCTTTTGGTCCACGTCTCAACTGCACAAGCAAGAAATATACTCCCACACCTTTTTACACACAAAAGGCATATTTTTCAATGTAACAAATGTATCTTTAAATAAACAGCTATCGGACTTCCAAATTCAGGACTTCATACAAGGGAAGTCTGGCTTCAATAATGATAATTTTGGAAAGAATTTGGGGTAATGTTAGGGAATATGGATATTTAGGACTTCAGGAGAACAGGGATGTGTATCCGCATTTCTGAGACATTTATTTTGCATTATGTTGTCCTATTCAACTGTTGTGTAGATTTAAGATTACGAAGGTATCAAATCCCCCCCAAAGTATTTTTTTTCCTCATAAAAATTATATTTCTGCCCTCAACGAGATGAAAGACAAATCTCTCTCTTAATTTTAGTGCCCTGAATAAGAGTCTAAAAATCTCCCATTCTTAAACTGTCTTTTGAAAGATCATGTGGTGACAGGCCACACCAAAATGCCTACAGGGAGAGCCAAATCTTCTACCTTTTCTTTGCCCAAAGATTACTGCTTTTCCTCATCTCGTCTTTCTTCATTCCAATGCCATAGGACTTATTCGTCCTTACTTTGTCACAATGGCTCTTGCAAATCCTTCCTGGGACCAGCGTTTGCCAAGTTAAAGTCTGTTTAATCACTGCTAGAGTACGTACAGAGGGAAATGTTCAAGTAACTTGATATTTACAGGGCTGGAGCACCTTCCAGCGACAATTGGTTAAAACTGTATGATTGTATAGTGGTCTGAAAAAAGATAAATAGTTTATTACAGATAAAAACATAGTAAGTTGTACAGTTTTAACTTTATAACCAGTGTTAGAGTTACAACAAAATTTCCAACTGTGAAAAGTTGCAAGGCAGGAAGGATATGTAGGCCCATAAGAGAGGAGAAATGGAAATTTTGATTGTAAGAGATATCCTTATCCCTTTCCAAAGCTGGTAAAGTTATTGCATTGCTAATTGGGACAGATTTAGGGTAGCCAATAAGCATTTTGAGATCAGCTTCAGTAAAATAAGGATTCACCTAGGTTCTTATTCTTCTCAGCAGGGAGTTCTGTAGCTGCTCATGCTTTCACAGATTACAAAAACAAAGCTTTTTAATATGTGTATTTATCATCCTCAACATCAAGAAACAACATGAAAAAATCCTTGAGATGCTGATAGCTTTGCAGTGTAAAAGCTTACTGGCTTCTTTATATTTTTCCTGCCTAATAACTTTGGATAACTTCCTGTTTATTGTCAGTGCATCTAATGCATATGTCAGCCTGGTGCAGCACTGACATGATATATGCATTAGACCACACATTGATAGCAAAGAGAAAGTTACTTGATTCTGACAGGACAAGAAAATTACCCACAAGCAGTAAAATATGGGGTTGCCATGTGACTATGTTCTGCTTCAAAACCATGTATCACATGGCGATAACATAAGAATTAGGAAAATGTCAGAGATATTGAAACTGCAAAACCAGTTATCTGGTCCCTTTGCCTGTATGTGCCCTGCATTAACACACATAACTAGTTTAAGTCCACTTACATCCTGTTGAGCTACTGATTTTTATTTTATGTTACTGTGCATTGTTTTCCACCACAGTCAGCCTGATTGCTACACCCCTTGTGCATTGTCTTGTTTCCCTTGAAGCACTAGGTGACTGCACCTTTGATGCAATTACTTCTGTTTGCAATGGTTTTGCTGTTCACCTACCCACACACACCTTCTGGTCACAGTGCCTGCACTGCCCTAAATTTACTTGCCAGACTGAAAGAGGTAATACAGTCCAGAGGAAAAAAAAAGCAAGGTTGCAACAAATAACTTACTCTCAAGAATAACAGTTTAGTGTCCTCCCCAGAAAAATGCAGGATTGCAGTGAATTAAGACTGAAATTCCTTGCAAAATTGTTGAGGTTTTAATTGGATCTGAAGTATCCAAATCATCAACTCAATGAAATTAAGGAAGAACAAAATTTATTAGCTACAAATAAAACAATACGGTTAAGGTATTCCACAAGGAATCCACTAAGCAAATTCTGGCATTTTATGTAGTTAATGTGAGGTACTGAAAGATAAGTCGTTGGTTAAAAGTCCTGTACATGTATTTTTGCCTTTACTGTGATTTGCATAAATGCCGACTGTGCTACCTGAAAGCGTTCCTGTCCTGATTTATGGGTGTGTTTGTATTGCTCATATCATAAATCTTCTCCTCTAGGACACTTCTGTTCTGGTATTTATTGACCAAAGACAATTTGCGTTAAGAATGTTTTGAGATCTTGCCAGATATGCACTAGGGGATATTTGAGAAAGCATTCAGTACTCAAGTGAATGAATCTAGGCAAGTGAATGATCTCACTACCCAGATAAACATTTTGCCATAATATTTTAGTACCCTATTTTATTAAGAGAAACCTATGTCTCCATATGCATCTATTTACCATAGAGTCAATTCATTTAGGCCAAATCAAAATAAGTGCTGTAAGAAGATAATTTAGGCTACCAGCCTCAGGTTGGAGATTACAGTTCACTGAGAAAATCTTCAGCAGAGTCAGATCTTTTTCCACTAAATCTAGGTTGAGCCTAAGTACCACCCCACACTGAAACAAAGTGCCCAGGCATGCCCTCTATGCCCTATTTCTATTTTAAGAATTTTGTTTAGATATAACTTTTTTTTTTTTTTAAACCAATTATTATTATCAAACCTGAAATTACCTGGAAAGCTTTGATTGAAAGGGGCACTTTGCACTGTTTGTTGTTTCCTCAGAGTAAAGAGTTAATGAACAAAATAAACAGTCCATACAAACAGGGGGGGGAATTATGTTAATAAAAACCAAGGCACAGGGAGATTAAGGGATGCATGTGCAGGGGAAAGCAACTACGCAGCACTGGGTGGCACAGGAGCTCATTTCTCCATGCCTGTCCCATGGACGGCCCTCATCAGATGTCCCCTCCTGGGACTTGGGGAGGGCAGCCCAGTGCTAGAAGCATAAACCTCTGCTGTGCGGTCTCTTGTGGCTCAGTGGGGGCTGAAGACCCCCTTTCCCTCAGGACTAGGCACCTTTCCTTTGGAAGGCAGAGAGAGAGGGCAGAGATTCCCTCTGCTGTCCCCTCCTGCCCACCCTGCCTCAGGCAGGGTCTTCCAGAGTCTGCTTAAGTCCCAAGTGTAGCTCTGCCCACCCACCGCTCGATGCTGAAGTTCTCAGTCCCTCCTGCTAAAGCTGTTTCACTTTGCAAGAAACATTTAGAGATTCATTTGGCCAAAGAGAAAAAGCAAGACCGAGCATGAATCTCTATCCTGCTGGTTAGGGCACTCACCTGGAAGGGAGGAGACCTGGGCTCCAGTTTCTCATTTCAGTGAATGTTTATGTGGTTCATATCAAACAGCCATTGGATAAAATACTTAAGTAGTCATTAGAACAGGGACTGCAGCCCAGGTTTGCCCCCTCCCCTTCCAGGTGAGGGCCCCTAACCACCAGAGAGTCATGCTCAGTCTTGCTGTCTCCCTATCTCCCTATCTCCCTGTAATGAATCTGTAATTATTTGATGCAAAGTATAACAGCTTCCACAGCAAAGATGGGAGAGCACCCCTCCCTTGCTCCCCTCCCCCTATTTGCTGGGGAGATGGCAGAAGTGGGTTCAAAGGCTCTTGGGCAGAGCAGGAAACTACACTGAGGTCTCCCTGTCCCGGCTGGCAGTGGGAGAGGTGGCACTGCTCCTCCAGCGGCTGTGCTTTGAGTGAAGCTGTGAGGCATGCTCTGAGATCACCTGGCAGACCAAGCCCCTGAGGGGACCACACACAAAATAATACCTCATCTGTAGATCCCCATTCAGCCAGGCATGAATTAGGTGCTGAGCTACCCAGGACTAAGACGCTTTGTGGCAGGCCCACCAGCAGAGCTGAAGGCACGGGGGCTTCTCCCCAGTCAGGTGTGGGGGGCACTGGGATGGTGGCAGAGGAGCAGGGGTTGGAAGGGACTCTGCCAGGACAAAAGTGCCCACATCCTTGCCTGAAAGCAATCCCCAGTCATTTGCCAAAGACCACACAGGGAGACTGGGAAAGGAGCAAGACCTGAAGAACGATCTCCTGAGGCACAGCCTGGGCCGGGGCAGGCAGGCACCTCTTTGTTCTCAGGCACTCCTGTGCAGTCACTCAAAGACTACCGGTAGCAAGAGTGGACAAGGCAAGCTGTTCATCACCCAAAAGATTGCATCTAGCAGCCACTGCTATTTCCAGTGGATATATGTAATTAGCAAAGCATTCAGTAGATACTCCTGAATGAAAAGCACAAGTAAAGCTGGTGAGTTCCTGGTGGAAAGATTGTGTTATCTTTCCAGAGGAAAACAATGTGTCTATGTGTAACCTTTTAACTCTTTTTCTTTTTCCTCCTCTCACTCTTATGCTGGATAATTATTTATTTTGTAGCTTAATTAGCTAATTATACATGTGTTATGGTGCTTTTAAGCAGAAAGTCACTTTGTTTAGTTGTTGGTGGCATGTGGCTTTTGTTCAGCTTCTGTGATGTCAGTTTATAACATAATCATCACTACTTGCAATGGTCTGAGGTGATGAAGTCTGTTGCTGATGCTAATATTTTAATTATCAGAGTAATGTTTGAAAAAGCACCATAACTGACAAGGAATGGCTTCACGTGGGTCGAGGGCAACCAATGAGTTTGCATAAGCCCCTGACTGCCTGTCTGTGAGGTGCAGTCACACTGCACCTCTAGAAGAGTGCATTTTGAAGCTTTACAGAAAGGACTAAAAGGCACTGACAAGAGTTCACCAAATCCACTCATGAATTATTTTTTCTGGCAATCATTGTTTGTTTGTTTGTTTAATAAAATGTTTTTATTATTTTTATGGTTTTTTGTTGTTTGTTTGTTTAAAAATAATTTGTTGTTGTTGTTGTTTTGTTTTGTTTTAAATAAAAGGACTTGAACTGGATCCCCATCCCATCAGCTCAGCAATAATGGGGTCTAGGCAGGACTGTTTTTTGGAAGGATATGCAAGTCGAAGCATATTGCAGGCAGCAGAGGCAGCTTACCTTGCAGCCTGCTACATCCTCACACAACAGCACAAGTTCCACCTGCCTTCAAATAAGCACTTGTAACTTACCCTTGTAAGTGCAGGCCAGATGGAGAAGGCTATTGCAAGGGTTAGTGACTCAATACCTTACCAAATGTCCATCCAAAAAGGCAGCTACAGTATGTATCAGTGGTCATTCTCCACACCTATCCAGCCCTTTAGTTTGTCTTATTCAGAGCATGGTGCCTAGTGCCAGCTCTAAACCCTGACAAACGTCTCTTGTTTGAATTCAGTTGTCAGACATAATGTATGCAGTCACAGACCTGCAGTAACATTTATTCCTCCTTCTACTGAAAAGATGAGTAAGGATCTTAGGCTCATTTCACCAGTGGTAAATTCTAGCCATCTCAGTTAGGACACTAGTCTTCCCCAATTCCTTATCTAGTCAGCTGAGCTGCTCACAAGCACTATTCTGAACATGTGAATTAGGTTCTCCTGAGAATTGCCCTTTAAAAAGCCTATCTCATGCAACAACTCTACAGCCACTATCTTACTTTCCCTTTAACAGTGTTTAAAACTCTTTTTTATACTCACAGATTAATACTCTACACATTTCTATATGTTAATATGTTAAGAAACACACTTTCCTGTGAATCTATTAATTTGTCCACCACAAACTACTCTTGCTACCTAATGAGTACAGAAGGGAAAAAAGTATAGCTTTTGAATAAGTCCCTTAGAAACCATAACATGTACAACAGTTCCTACATGATCGGCTTTGAGACTGAAATGTTGCTTATGTTTTTAAGCTCACTGACAGTTTTATGATTTAAAGGCATTTTTTCTGCCTCTTTCCCACCCTCCCATTCACGTATTCTTCATGGTGGTGCCTGTGCAACAACACTCAGTAATAACCTTTTTCCCTAAGGGATCAAGGAAGGAAATTCAACAAGTCACTACCTCTCCCCCCCCGCTTTTTTTTCCTCTCTCTCTCTCTCTTTTTTTTTTTTTTTTTTTTTTTTTTTTTTTTTCTGTGCGTGTGTGTGTGTTTCGTTTGGATGGTCTCTGAAATGGGCTGGAATGCAAATGGAAGATATTTGGCAGGTTGACATTTGTCTGCAAAGCTAGGCACTGAGCCAGAAGCATGGAGCAAGCTGGAGTGGGTTTACATAAAGTGGGAGCAATGGTGCCAGAGCACTCCAATACGTTTTCTCCTGAGACTCATAGGCAACCCACTCAGTACTTCATTAAGGGTGAAATCCAGCACTATTTGAAGGGCCTATGCACCAATTAAGTTCTCAAGGCCTCTGCACTGGTCTGAATTCCACCCAAAATAAGAACTCTTAGCTGAGGAAAAGATGCTATTACCCAGATTACTGTGTGCTCCTGTGAGGAAAAGACTGTTGGCATATGGTTGGAAGCAGCACAGTCCTTCTGTACAGTCCTTCATAGCTGCATCTTTGCAGCATGTTTGGTGCAGACTCTTCTTTGTCCATGAACTTTTACAGTGGGAGAGGGTTCAGGAAAGCAAGAGGGCAGGATATCTCCAGGAAAGACCTTAGAATATGATCATTGTTAAAATGGGAATACAGGAGTCACTCCTACAGTGACGGGATACAATGAATACAAGTAGAGGGCTGACTATGGTGATGTGGCTCAGAGCAGCACCCCAGAATCATTTCTTCATCTATAGATATGATGCAAAAATACACGATAAAAGAAAATGGATGGCCATAATACGGCATTTACAAAATCACAGAATCACAGAATTTCTAGGTTGGAAGAGACCTCAAGATCATTGAGTCCAACCTCTGACCTAACGCTAACAGTCTCCACTAAACCATATCCCTAAGCTCTACATCTAAACATCTTTTGAAGACTTCCAGGGATTTACTACAGACAAGAATTATCTGCTCTCCCTTCAGTAGGCTTGTGGTGGTTTTACCGTGCTGGGCAGCTAAACCCCACAACCGCTCTCTCACTCCCCCTCCTTTAGATGAGGAGGGGGAGAAGTAAAGCAAAGAACAACTCACGGGTTGAGATAAGGATAATTTAATTAAAGGGAAATAATTATAATAATTAAATAAAAACTACCATGAACTAAACAATTTAACTAAGGGGAAATAAAAAGGGAAAGGGGGAAAGGGAGGGGAAAAGGACAAATAAAAAGAAGGGAGGAAAACAAACAAACAAAATAAATGAAGGCTATATGGAAGTGCAGAGGAAAGAAATTACTCTCTACTTCCCACAAATGAGCGATGATTGACCATGTCCTTGAAGCAAGGCCTCAACGCACGCAGCCGGTGTTCGAGAGGACGACCGACGTTTTCCCAACGAGAGCCCACCCCTCCCCTCTTCTTCCTGTTTCCACCTTTTATTGCTGAGTGTGACACCACATGGTATGGAATATCCCTTTGATTGGTTTAGGTCAGCTGCCCTAGTGATGTTTCTCTCCTCACTTTTTGCCCGCCCCCTAGGAGGGTTAGAGAAAGGCCCAATGCTGTGCCACTGCTGCTCAGCAGTAGACACAACACTGGTGTGATAACACTGCTGTTCCAGCTACAAGTACAGAGTACGGCACTGTATAGGCAGCTGCCGGGAAAGGTAACATTCCAGCCAGACCCAGTACAAGGCTGGAATATAGTTTCTACTAGAGAAGAGGTTAAACTAAATTGTTCTCTTTTCCTTTTTTTTTTTTTTTTTTTTCCCATATATATATGTGTATATATATATATATATAAGGCACACAGGCATTTAGTAGCTCTCTATTGCAGTAGGCAGTTAGTCTTAGATGGAGGAAATCTTTCTATTAACAAGGTCATTGCCATTATTTTGCATGGGTTACATGAACGCTCATTTGTTTGCATGCAGTGCAGAGAACACTGCATATTTTAACTTCTAAACAATGGGGTGGCACAATGTCAAAGAGACACAGAGGGACGGGGGGAGCATGGCGAATGCTTGTAATGCCCCAGAGTCTTTTCACAGCAAAACAGTGATAATACAAGCTAATGGTTTCTGTAATATGAACCAGCATAAGGTCAGTTTAAGACTTTTTTTAGCTTCCATCAGAGGGCATCTGCTCCATAGATAAATCTCTTTACAAAGTGCATTAAATTGAAATGTAGAGTTGAGTACTGAATGCTGAAAATACGTTTTTCAATTAAAAACCTCTTCACACTACATAGAGATGCCAGAGAAGCTGAGTGCAGGGATAGGGATTCACCAAACAATTTGTGAGATCAACCCATCAATTGAATATTAGCCCCTTGATGCACATGCTTAACTCCCATTAGTGGCACTGGGAGTAACAAGACTGCACCAATGGAGAGAATCGACCTCATAGTCTTTACACAAATGCAGATGCTTCCCATTGAAATTAAGGTGCTTTTAAGAATGTGGGGTTAACAAAAATACAGTCTACACAATGCAAGTGATTCAAATGTTTACATTATATAATTGCTTTTGCCTGCTTTGACAAGGAAAATTAGCTCTGTAAAGTGCCAGTTCTAAAATGCATACTTGAATACACTTGATGAGCATAAGATCCCTGCACACCTAAGGCTAGATTGATAAAAAAACCTCACATATGCAATTGAGATAATTTTTTTTTTCCCTTGCAGTTTCTGTCAGGAGCCTGTGAATTGAGGCAGTAACTCTGTAATTTGCAAAAGTGTCAAATGAAAGGAAATATGCTTTAGCATGTGGGCAGGATACATCCAGCAACAGACTGATTGGAGAAGAGAATGCCTTGCCGCAGGTCAGCAGTTGCATGGTCTTCAATCAGGACTTTGGATTTCAAGGTCAGAAAGAGTTATTGCTATCATCTAAGATACATTGCAGGACTTAGGTCTTTCTCAATTTAAATACTTGAAAACACACACAAAAAAAATGTTTTCTTGTATGGAGAATCTACTGCAGAACATTATAATTACTCTCCCTATCCAAACAATAAACAAACAGTCCCACAAAATGTGTACCTTTAAAAGTTTTCATCTGAATTTGTCAGCTTTTAAGAGCTGGATTTTAACATAACGTGGGTCTGCTGAACCAAAGAACTCCTCTCCTCATGAGAAATGATTGGGATTTATTATTATTATTATTATTATTATTATTATTATTATTATTATTATTATTATTATTATTATTATTATTATTATTATTATTATTATTATTATTGTTCTCTAGTCAACAGCAGAGGGAGAGAGAGGACATTCTTTTGCAAGGTGGGACACCCAAGGTCACTTCCCAGTTTTGCCTGAATTGGAGTGGTGGAATTTGCGTTACATTCCCACCACAAGCCAGTGGATCACACTGGAGGCCAGAGTAGCCTCTAAGCTGAGCTAGTTGTGTCAGCTGATAAAGGCATTTTCCAGTGAAGGTTCGAAGACTTTCTACCTGGATGGCCCATAAAGTTTGCATACAACTCATGTGAAGTTGTAGGTTAAGTGGACAGCAGTAGAATTGAACTCACCATCACAGGGTTTTGAAAGCAAGTAAAGTCAAGGAGAGGAAGTAGAGTAGTGAGCTCTATAATAGTTTTAGTATCAAGGCTACGTTTCACAGGGAGGCAAATGGCTTGTTTTCTAGGGCTGCCTACAAACACTGACACAAATGGTGCAAATTGCAAACAATGAGTGGGAGAAGTGTATGTACAACCTACTGTATTTTCTTCACAGGTTTTGTGTGTGCCTATTTCCTCCATGATGTTTTGTGAAAGCTCTCTCCAAGGTGCCACAACCTGATTATTATTTGTAGCTTTACTTGTAATGCAATTCCTCAGAAAGTAACAAAATGAGGAGAAAACAAAAACAAAGGCTAACAGGTCCCAGAACATCAGGAAACTGTATTATTTTTATGAATTAGAATGCAGGCTGAGCCAGATATCTTTCAAATCTGGGGGACTCACAGAGCCAAACACTGGTCTGACACACCTATGTAAACCCATTGCCCTCAGTGGGATCACACAAACATGTATAGAGAGACACAATCCATGGAAGGATTAATTAAGCAGATGGCTAAATTTTGGGGGTGTACTGTTTGCCTAGCACATTATAATTCTAGCAAATGGGATTTGTGTTACTTTTTTTATCAAGTTATGACCTGTATTTTCAAATGTGGGTGCTTACACTTAGGAATTAAATAAGTGCCCTGTTTTCCAGAGACACTGAGTACTTAACAATTCCACTGCCTGTTCTGTTCTTGTTTTTTTTGTTGTTGTTTTGTTTTCATTCATTTGTTTTTGTTTGTTTGTTTGTCAAAGTGCTTAAAATATTACTTGGTTCTGCAGAGATTTATGAAGCATCAGGGATCTGAAAGATCACTTCCTTAACCAAAACAGCTGTTTAAGGTTCATCTTCAGAGATACAATTAGGAGTTGATGAACTCGGTAACTTTCCCACTTACCACTTAGGTTCATGGAACAACAATGATGTAATATGCTGGTGGAAGGAAGAAGATCTACACCTTTACATTTGTCCTTCCAGAATCCCTCCTATTTTCCCTCCACTCTGATTATGTCTACTAACCTTATTGAAAGTCTTATGGTCACAGAGCACAGCACAAAACTCCAAGAAATCTGAAACTTACTTACAAAACTGAAGCTTACTAACAAAATACCGGTCGAAGATTAACTCACATTTGACCGGTGTTTTGGACTAGATAGCCTCCTGATGTCCTTTCCAATCTACATTGCTTTTTTTTGATTCTAGTTAAATCATACGCACTATGGTTATGAAGATGACTTGGGGGGAAAGTCAGAAATGTTTGCTGAATAATGACACCTCCTAAGCTACTAAGAATTTTTTTGCAAGTCCCGAGTAGACATTTAACTTTGTAAGGCCAAGAGAGTCAACCTAAGGGTACCCAAGGCCTCCAGAGAACTATTAATAAAAAAGTGAGATAGATTAAATCATTCATAGGGGAAGGTGGGTAGGAAGAGGAGATGTGAGAAATCTTCCAAGTCATGGCTGTGGCAGCAAGAGCTTCTATGAAAGATGACATAAGACATTGATCAAGGCAAAACATACCAAGGCACAATGAGCTGAACTTCAAAGGTATCAATTGCTTTTGAGCTTGGAAGGGAAAACCTTGAGACCACTGCACTGGCCTGAAATCAAACTGGAAGAAAAATGCAGTAAGGAATGGTGAGTACTATCATTTATTAGTAGATTTATTATATATCATTTATTATATGTATCATTTATTAGTAGATGTAGATGACTGAAGAAAGTAAAGGTCACAGTGCTTCTCCAAAGCACTCAGCAGTATCTGAGGCCAGGACAACCAGCTCTGAAACATAAACCTCTATACAGGAGAAACAAGGTTATTAAGATCTTCTGGATGCAGTGTAGATAAGTGTAGATAGAGAGGCAGCTGCAAGTGTTCAGATGGACTCTTTGTTCCCATATACAGATAAGATGGGGCAGTTCAGGTTATAAAAATATATGAAGTCAGCATCAAAGCATGAAGCTGGAAAAAGAGAGATTTGCAATGTGTTCACTACTCCGTATGGTCACGTGAATTTAGGCTCCATGCTCAGTTTCCATGCTCCATGTTTATGCTACTTAATGTGATGTTTTTCATTAATGGAAGGCCAATTCTCATTCATTTTATTTGAGTTAACAGAGATTGTTCTATTAACAGATGCAAATTTTTGTGTGGCCTCATAATTTAGCAGAAAAGAAATCAACAGCTCTATATTATGCCTTCTGCAGCTTCTTCTAGAAAAACACCTGCTCCAGAACTGATGGTCATTACTGATGAGGGAAGGGAATCTCACAGATTTTCCTTCAGAAAGAAAACACAAATATTTGCCTTTGGGGAAAAAAAAAAAAAAAAAAAAAAAAGTGATGTGAATGCTAGGATTTCCATAATTCTCTTTTCCATCAAGTATTTTACCATTCATACTGATAAGCTATGTTAACTGAATCTAAGCATGGTACCTAATATATTTTTTTCTCTTTGTATAGTTCTACTCTATGAAACATTCTATTAACAGAGATGCAGCTTCTGTCTGAGAATCATATGACAATTAAAACACTACAGATCAGGTTTATACTGTTGAAATATATAAACTCAACCCTACATTAACCTAGAGCATTTACAAAGTCCTAGAAGTCATGGCAGGAATCAGACAGATGTAACCTGACTCCTCTTTACTTAGATTTCCATGGAAACCACTTTTCATTATTAGACCAGGTCCCAGATTCTTTTTTTTTTTTTTTTCTTTCTAAGATACCAAGGTCAAACCATAATTAATGTTTAATCATCAGTACTGTTTTTATTTTTTAAATAAAAACACAATATTCCCTCTAGGGAAAAAAAAAAAGTAAGAGAGTAAGGAGAGTAAGATGTTGACTAACATGTATTTAATACCTTCAGATCTAATAAAATAATGATAATTTCTGCTAGGCAATGTTATGCATGCTAAGTACCGTTACTGATCCAGTCCATGTTGAGACAGCTGACATGTCACAATTATTTCTATATCTAAGCATATTTGAAATTTAAACTCAGAAGAATTGGAAATATTAAGCATGCATAATCAAGGTTTAAATGTACAAGGCATAAGTGGTGGAAGCATATATCTCCCCCCCCCAATAGTCTTGTAGTATTCTTAAATAAATCTTTTACTCAATATATCTGTTTGGTGACACACAATTGATGAATATAGTAAAGTCCTATACACATTTGATTCATATATACATTTTGTTATCTTTCCCTTACAGGTAAGTAGTGCTTGTGTCCATCTTTTCATAATAATAATAATAATAATAATAATAATAATAATAATAATAATAATAATAATGATAATGATAATACAATAGACATCATTAAATCCACATTTATTTTTTTGTGCTGGTTCAAAACATGGTTAGATATGCCTTCTAAAAGAAATAACTCAGTGACAAATATAAATAGGTTTGGCCTGTTCTCTTCTGAAGAATCAATTAAAAGTTTAATTAAACATACTGTAATCAAAGAGGGAAGATGTCATCTCTCTTCAAGGACTTAAGTGGGAATTTTTTGTTTGCTTCTTTTTCTCTTTATTAGAAATCTAACTATCAGAGGCATCTGACTTTTAAAATAAGACATTTTCTTTGTCAGATTAAAAAAAAATGAAATAGCATGAGGCAATGACAATATTGTCAATAGGTGTAAATTAGCTATGTTTATTTAAAGGTGATGCAGAAATATTAATTTATATCAGTGGGGAATCTGACACAAACACTGTATACTTTATCTGGGAAACATTCTTGATTTTACAAGTTATTTAGTCTTATATGTAGTGTTTTACACAATTAACAGACTTGTTTCATACAGTAGATGCTGTTGTTTTTCTTATTGGAAAATGTATTGGTTGTCATTGTTTTGTCATATATTGAAATTCATCATAAGGAAAAAAACAGT
The DNA here is from genome assembly GCF_009819795.1 of Aythya fuligula. NCBI lineage: Eukaryota > Metazoa > Chordata > Aves > Anseriformes > Anatidae > Aythya > Aythya fuligula. The sequence goes on along the minus strand of NC_045563.1, from coordinate 13,500,381 downwards.
ATCTTGATATAAAGAAGTTTACTTTATTTCTTTCACAGCTATAAAAGAATCCAACAGTGATAAGGTATTTGAAAACCACACTGTCCAAATAATATTAATATGCAGAGGTGGGAAATGAACATCAAGTTACTCAAAATCAACACTGTCCAGGCAGAAAGTTGCATCTCACAAAATAAATTACTTGTAAAACTAAATGTCTATATGAAATATTAAAGTTTAAAACCATTCTGTATTACCCATTTTAAATACAGTCACCCAACTTATGCTGCTTCTTCTCCAACCATATCTGAAAGTGAGCAGGCACACTGCATCAATCAAAAGAAGACTGCAGTGAGAAAAATAATCCCCCATCAAAGCAAAATACATAAATACATAAATAAGGCCAGTATTACATAAAATATCAGCAGTACTGAAAAGTATTTAAATGAGTGTTTAAAAACTTAGGGGTGTTTTTCTCTCCCTCATTCTGCTTCCCCTCCATCACACACACACACACACACACATGCAGCCTGCGCTTGCTTTATTTGGCACCTAGAGTCTGGTATATTAGGCAAATATTTATGAACTTGACTTTAACCAAAATCCTGTTCACAGCTGCACCTGAGAGTTACTCCAGTCTTGGATTGGAGCAACTCTTGGGGATCAGCAAATTGTTTGCACAGCCACGGAGGGAGAATTAAAAATCTTGTTGAATCAGGATTAGCAGTCCACACGAGGAGGAGGAAGAGAGCTTATTTCCATAAGCTCTTCATCTCCCAGGCTGCTTCTCAACTCTCTGTGGCCTGCAGACATGTGTGACCCAAAAAAGAAAAGAGGAAGAAAAAAAGAAAAAGAAAACAAGGAAGACAGGAAAAATAAAGGGGGGGGGACACTTTTGCAATAAGTTATTCACCTTATCTGCTGGGCAGGGTCCGAGCTAGCCTTCCTGCCCCTTCAGTGGGACTTATTACCACCTCCCACACTTGGAAATGCATACCAGTGTAAAGACAGATCCCAACAGTATGTCTAAGCCTTTGTTCCTGCCTCAAGCAACATTGCCAAGCAGGTTAAACTTTGTGGGGCCATGTTTATTTCTGCCTTCTGATTAATGGTAGAAGAGCTGTGTATGCTGTCTGAAGCATACATCACTCTCATCTGTCAAGCTGCCTACTTACCTATGCCTCCCAAAGTCTGGACAAGAGCATGCTCTCTAATCATTTGGGATCCATTAGCTGCTTGCTATTTGCATGCACATCAACAGTGTTTAAACCCACAACACAGTGCACAAATAGAGCAGGCATCAGTGTCTTCCATGCTAGATGAATTGATAAAGCTGGATGGGGTTAACAGCCTTATATTTAGCCTTAATCTGAAACTATGCAATAATTTACAGCTTCGTTAAATTTGTTGTACTGTGAACTCTCCTGAATATCCATGAAGAGAGGTTTCAAAGCAGCTGCAGTGAAAGACAGCTACCAGAGCAGGGACATGAACTTCATTTCCACACTAGGAACAAAAAAAGTACCACATTGTCCCTTACTGAAAAGGGAGAACAATACCAAAGTCCAACCAAGGTATTCTGGAAAAAAAAAAAAAAAAAAGAGGTTGGGATGCTTGTAGAATCTCCATCACCCACTCAAGCTCCTTCGTGACCATGGGCACCATTGGCACAGCCTCCTCTCTTGAGTGCAGCTATGATGTTTGAAGTGCACCAAGATTATTTCTAGACAAATCAAACCACAGCCAAACAGAAAGTATACATATGTAAGTTCTATTGATTATAAAAAATAAATAAAAATAAAAATAAAAATAAAATAAAAATAAAAATAAAAATAAAAATAAAAATAAATAAAAATAAAAATAAAAATAAATAAAAATAAAAATAAATAAAAATAAAAATAAAAATAAAAATAAAAATAAAAATAAATAAAAAAGAGGTATTATGCAGAAAGAAAAAGAAAAGAAAAAAAAAGCTGCATAGTTCTGCATAGCAGAGTCAGATTCAAAATGACTGGGGATGTCTATGTGAAACCAAACAGAAGCAAGCCCTTCTTTATACATATACATTTCTTCTATTTGTATTTGCTGTCCCAGGAGAGCCAAATGAACAATTCTTTCAGTATTAATTGGAGGTTATATAGCTCAATCTCTAATATACAGTGTGCCCCAAACCATATCCTTCCCTGTGATACTTTGTCTATCAGCAGGTCTTCTAATAGCTGCAATTAAGTAGAAACAAAAGCAGAAATCAATTTGTGAAGTGCTCGAAAGAAGAGAAAAATCACACATGTCCTAGCTATGCGGTCATTTCAATCAACCATCCTTTTAAGAAGCTACATTTGTGACTCAAACTGAAGTTTGAACAGCTCAGGTTTGTTGACTTTGGCAGTCTCGGTTGTATTCACTAGAGTAGCTTGAAATTTTTTAATGAAAAATGTGTGTGCAAATGTGGCCCATTTTCAAAACTTTCAAAACTGGATTTTTTTTTAATATTGCTAAAGCACATTAAGGTACTTATGATTTTAAAGACAGGGTTGATTTTTTGTTTGTATGTTTTTCTTTTTTTTCCTTTTGTACAAGCTTTTCTTTTCTCTCTCCTACCTCAGAGAAGCTGCTTTTGCTTGTTCCTACATTGCTCATTTGACGTGATCTCTTCCATCACAGCCTCTACTGCTGCCAGCACTTACACATTGGAACTCCACTGGAAGGTCTTGTCTGTGACTGTGGGCCATTTTAACCACTACAGAAATCTTACTGCTCCTAGACCGCCTCAGGGATGGAGATCCTTATGTCACGTAGGCAACCTTTCACACCTTCGACATTTCAATTGCTCAGCCAGGCTCCCTCACAGGTGACTGTGGCTGTGTTACACTTGCCTAAGCTACCACCCTCCTAGAACAGCATGAATCTGAGTGCTCCTACTGTTGCTTCCCCAAATCTGGTGGCTCCTACTAACAGGAAACATTAAGGCCCTTCTGGGAGGTGCTTGTGACATTTTGTCCTTTTACTTGGCATAAAGCACCTGGTCTGTAAGACCTCTCTCTCTTTTTTTTTTTTTTTTTTAAATGTCCTTCACATCCCACATCTCCTAATTTCCTCCTGAAATTTCACTTCTTCAAACTTAGTAACCAACAACAAGCAACCTTCCCCATCACCCCTCCAGTTTCTTATCTGCCCTTCACAGTGAGAAAGGCAATGGGAATCACCTCTTCCCCTCATTCTCTGCAGAGTAACTTCAGTTTCCAACACCAGCATTTGCCTGCAGCTCAGGGAACCTCCACAGACTTGGTCACCCCTTCTCCAGCTTGCACAGCTGATGTTCCTCCAAACTCAACTACATTCAGCAAAGCAGCCAAGACTTGCTGTCAGTGTGTGAAATGAACCCTAAAAGACAATAAACCCCAAAGTTATTCAGCTGCCCATATTGTTTCCTTGGCAGTAGCACCAAGGTGACAAGGAGGTTGCTCTCCTAGTCACACCTAAAAGAGATAAATTGATGGATAATGCAGGGTGGGTAAGATCCACTTCCCAGAGATGTCTTCAGTACATTTTTGCAGATTTTTTTTTTTTTTTTTTTTGCTTTTGCTTTTGTTGTCTTTTAGACTGGTGCAGTGGCACATTGCATTAGTACAAACTGGTGCTGATGCTCAAAGGCTGTGCCCACTCTGTCAGGATTCAAAATATTACCACAATCTGCAAGTAAGCAATAAGATATGACAAGGAGTGTGATACTGTAACATAACAATGTACCTCGAGGGACACCTGTGAGGGAGGAGGTGAAACTGAGTGTATTCAACTGCCCAAGGTGTGATTTTTATCTCAAACTATAATGTAATAAGATGTGATAATAAAAAGGCACAAGACTGAAACAAACCATGTCTTTTTTAGAATGTCAACCTGTTTATGTGGCATACTGTAAAAAGAATGTTGTGCAGTTTCCTGCCTTCTAAACAGACTACTTATAAAATTACCTGATATAATTTACATCAACAAGTTTCTTTAAAAATAAAATAAAGCCATTAGCCCTGGTAGCCCTAGATTATAATTTCCTCATGTGGGTTCTTCAAAAACCCCTTATGCACTCAAAACTGTTTTGCAATTATCAAAGACACGCTAGAACTGGGCTCAGTCATTTGTCTCACTTTATATATCAGGGATATAGCAGCACCATAAAAGATATATAATATACAATCAGTTCTCCCTTTTCCTAATAAGCCCTCTCCTCAATATTCCACAAGTGTGTTCCCAACACAGATACTACATAAGCTTCAAACCCTCTCACAGCATTAAAAAAAAAAAAAATAAATAAACTCACTTAAGCAAAACTAAAGCACAGTAACTTACAAACTCTTTGGGTATAATTTCAAGGGAAAGCATGCTCCATAATTTTAAGTTTTTATGCATCTACAACACAAACAATATGTACAAAATATTTTTACAATATGGCACACCCAAAAGATGCTCTCAAAAGACTTAAAAGGTAGAATACTCATTCTGACCTGCTACCAAGCAACCTCAGCTCTCAGTGATTCCAGTCTCAGAAGAGGTGTCATGTTATTACGTGATCAGGTCACTGAAGATCAGAATACCTTGGACAACAGATGGTCACTCCTGCTATCAGAGGTCTCCTAACAAATCTCAGGGTTCTGTTCATGTTCAAATATTAATTCAAGATTTCTCAGTGTAATCAAATTGTATCTTAGAAAATATGCTCAAATCAAATAAATAAACGTGATACTGACAATGTTAGAAATATCTGTACAGAACAAGCTTCATTTATGGACATTTTGTGTAGGCTGTATATAAATAAACCCTTGATTTCTGTTTTACCAATATGACAAGCCTTGGTATTTGTTTTCTCCAAAAGATGTCATTGACTGTGTTTCATGAAAAGAGGAAGAGTCTCAATGATTTGGACAAATAAATTCCAGTTACCACCAAATGGAAAAAAATACAATAAAATATACAATAAAATAAAGTAAAATAAAAAAGATAAAATAATAAAATTTAAAAAAAAAAAAAAATATAAAATACACCCACAACTAACCAAACAAAAAGCATAGAGATCAAACTGAAGTATAGTAAATAACTACTGTAGGCCTTGCTATGATTATATGCAGTACTTATTTAAGCATTGAGATCCCATTGAATTGAAAATCTTAGCTCCACAAATATCTGTTCCTGTTATTAGCCATCCCTCAAGCCATTTTTTAAGCATGTGCATAAATGTAACCCCATGAACAGTTAAGACCCATTTATCTCAGTCAGAGCACTCACAGCCATAAAGTTCGCAATGGTGTCTTGCATTGGGGCTGTAGTTAATTCATCTTGCTAGTATTTAATGATTCTGGCCTATGTAGTTTAATTTGTGACTGACTCTTCAGCTCAGCAGGAGAGAATCTACTGTTCTTATTTGCGCTCTTCACAAACTTCAACATGAAATACTCCCCTTGCTCTCTAGCTCAAGTAAATCTTGGTGTACCTGCACCAAGTAAAACTTTATTTCTCCATTTTTCTTTCACTTGCAGGGAGGGAGCCTGTTTTCATGACTCACAAGTTCAGCAAAGCAGGATTATATCAGTCCTTAGATGGGAGACCTACCTGGGGAAAAGCAGGCAGAAAGTGTGTCTTGGTGAAAGGTACCATTACTTCAAGACAATACTAAAGTTGTGTTTCCACCTGGCACCACTTCCGTCAGTTGATTGTGGTATAGGACATGTCAAAAGGAGAAATGAAACTGAGGTTTCGGCTATTTTCCACCATTAAAAACCTCATAGAAATTTTCACAATAACATCTCCAGCGTTATGTCTGGTTTCAAATTGGGATAATTGCATTCTGCCTACCTCAATTTCTTTTCTGGGGTACATTTGGATAAACTAACACTTTTTTGCTGCCAGAATTCAAATGCTGTTTAGGGGTGCAATCCACTTTTAAATAATTATAGTTCTCCTCTCCAGAGCGAGGTTCGTGTCAATTCAGATACTGCAAAGGTAAATATTAGAACAGTACATATAAATAAATAAAGGAATTTCAGGAGTGGTTGAAGTTAATCCTATACACACGCTCCCACACAAGCACATGACCCTTCAAAATGAGAGGCAGTATATGAGACACTATGTTGTAAGACATTGCAATGTTATTATGCTTTGTATGAAGGATGCTATATAAAATATTAATGCATTTCATTAAAATGACTCTTAATGTCAATATGTAGTGTGACTGCACCATGATTTCTTACGTTAGTAGGTGCTTTACTAGAAGTTATAACTTTACATTATTCAACCACAATAGTCTCTGTAGTAAATGTATTGCCTCTGTTATCAACTTACTTATGCCCCATGAAAACCATTGCTATGGTGATGAGTATTTTATGCTACAGTATTCACCTAATTATAAAACTGTTTTCTAGCAGAGGCACTAACGTTATTTTCAACAGCAAAATCCATTTTCAAAATTAAAATATATGCAAATAATTGAGCCATAACCTTCAGCAAACATTATTTTTGATTGATAATTATTTCTGCGTATTAAAAACATTGAGGTAAATGTAAAAGTTATTGCAATGGGTGTTTATGAGGGCTTATTTTTGTAACACTATGGCAAAGTGTACCATTGTTATTTGCTGATGGACTACATGTTGTTAAAGTGGAAAAGTTACAATAGAAATAAAATTATCCTATTTCTATGTGAAGCATAAGATCGTGCAAAAGAAAATTGCAAGGTCTAGGTTTATTAAGCATTTATTTGTAAATAGAATCATCCCTTGAAAAATGACATATTTAGTTCTCTGATTTTATTGCCACTTCCATGGAGCTCAGTGTTTTTCTTCAAATCATTATGATTATTATACTCGGTCTGAGAATTTGATAGCTACTGTTTCAAAACTTGATCACAAATGTTTCAGGATATATATCAGATTGTACAGAAGAGATGAATAAGATTCAGACTACAATAATGTAGGAAGATTTAAAAAAAAAGAAAAAAAAAAAGTGAAAAAGTGAAGAAAAATGTTCTTGCCAGTAAGTAAAATCAGTCAAAACAGAATCGAGAATCTGGAGTTAAATTAGTGTTATGAAATTTTTAATGGAATGCTAAAACACACACACACGCACACAAAACCACCACCAACAAAAAAGCAACCCTACTAGGAGAGGAAGCAATATTGGTTGAATCCTATATAAAAAACTGTCAGTAGGAAAGCAACAAGACTAACAGTAATACAACTGATAGTGAGATGGCTAAACACATAATACCAGAAATGCCTGAATGAAAAAGAATGGAACATCATTAGATAAGAAAGGGTAAGAACAATGTGTGTAATGTTGTGCTTTATTTTTATTTATTAAGTGGGAAAAAGACAGAGCATCTGATATAATTTAATATCTACTGTTATAATGAATGTGATAGTGATATTTAAAGTTATCTGAAAGTCTCTTTTATTTCACTACTTCTTAGTTTGTTTTTCTTTTCCTCTCATTTATAAGTGCGTTTTAATATTGCACCATTCATTTTGTACAGTATTTTTGAGATGCATGTTTATAAGAAAAGCTGCAACATATCAATCAAGTAATAGAGAGTATTGTACTGACGATTATTCAAATAGCATCATCTGTTATTAGCCTGTGCTTCCTGTAGGTTAAGCAGGGTTTCAGTTTAATAAATCATTTAGACATAATCTTAACTTTAAGCATGTGCTGAAGTCTGTCTGCAGTCATCCAAATATTTAGGCATATGCTTTAATTGGAATGAAGTGTGCATGGAGGTTTAAGCAGATGCTTTGCTGAACTGAGTCACAGATCCTAAAACTGTGAGCCTGATCCTTGGTCTATTGAAGGCTTTCAACTCTGCTGGATGTTAGTTCTTTTATTATGTGCAAAGCTGTCCAGGAAGGATGAGATACTGACCCCAAAATGAATAACAGTACATTCAGCCAATGTTTTTGCTCATGCCTGCTTTGAATAGAAATAGGATAAAATTAATGTATAAAATCTGCCATATTTTGGGAAAAAGTAAAAAAGGTCAAAACTAGGAGGACCTGCATTTGGACATTGTACCGGTTTCTGTCTTTTGTTTGAACATTACTGGTATCAGTTTATGATAGGTAAGGACTAATTCCAGACTGCTTTGTTTTCTATTTACTTAGGATTTTTATCCAATGCGTTGTATTTCTGAAGCACAAATACCGGCATTTGCATCATTTCTTTAGGAAATAGAGGTAGGAAGGAACTCATGTAATGATGTCCAGTCCACTGTGAATGGAAACAGCCAGGTCACATAAGTCTGTTAATAAATTTATCAAACTGTTGGTTTAAACATGGTTGTTTTTTTTTTGTTGTTGTTGTTGTTTTTTTGTTTGTTTGTTTGTTTGTTTTGTTTTGTTTTGTTTGTTTGTTTTTTTCCTTCATTGCCCCTACTGCTCCAGAACTTCAGTCTTCTGCTAGTTATAAATCTTCTCATTTCTGTCCTAGATGTGTTTACAACCAGTTTTTACCCACTTGATCTTATGCCAACACTGTCTTGGATTTTAACCCCTCTCTAGTTGAAGAAACAAAGTAAGAATTTTTAAAGGAGACAAAGGGATCGAAAATGTAAAAATATGTTATATTGAAAATATGTTATATTGACACTTGTAAGAATTTAGAAAACAGAATAATCCTGCATCCTGACTTTTGGGAACACTGTGCAATTTTTGCTAGGACCCATTGAAATATAAAGCAAATATGGTTTTACCATTGTCTTGAAAAATATATTGAGAAGTCTTGAGCACACTGGCAAGAACAAGAAAACAACCGAGAATTTACCCAAAGAATTAATTGCACTTAAACCAAGAGGCAACTTTGACACCTTTCTGGTCTGCTTAACAGTTATTTTGAAAAGCCACTGGTCAGAACACCCTCTCTGGTGGTACATTTTGGTTCTGAAAGTCAGAAAACTAAGGAAATCATCCTCCAAAATCTTCAAGGTTTCTGGATTGCACCACTTTAAGCCTATATATACAAAAGAGTTCTGTGAGGACAAACTCTATCTTGCTCCTATCACTGAACTGGTCACTTAACGGGGATTCTCAACTACACCATCCTTTGGTCTTATCCCAAGCCTGTAGCTCTCCTGCCTTATAGTGTCAGCAAGAATTCAAAGAAAAAAAAGAAAAAAAGTACAGAAGTTCAGTTCAGTTCCTGGTAGAAAAGGAAATATTTTCCAAAAGAGAAGGGTGAACACATTACCTTCATCTGATCATCTCTCTTTTGGTCACAGAAACATACAAACATACATGCATTCCTACATATATGGATAATTTTCAATACACTACATATGCAGTAATAGCAGATTTTTGTTTAAGACAATGAAAATGTATAATGAATTTTCAAGATATGTAAAGGAATACAGTATTGTAAATGTTTCCTTAAATTGTAACTCAGATTTATAGGTTTTGATTTAAAAAATATAAATCTTGTAGAAAGATTAAGACCTTTGAAAAATAAAGTAAAAGAAAGCCTCAGAAAGCTTGAACACTGGTGGTAGAGAGTAGCATAAAAACTGGAATATTTGCATTTCACTGGTCCTGTACCAAAACAAATAGGGTCATGAAGAAAGACAATACAACATGGCAGCTTGAGACACTCGCTAAGAACTTTGCCTTTTTGGACTACCAATCCTATTGCTTCCTGTAAGTGAAGATTTAATGTTGGAAATACATCCAATTTTGTTGGAGTAAGGATCATAGGACACAACTGTTCCAAATGTTTAAAGCCCCTGATAGGACATTACAAATCTCTAACGATATCTTCCAGATAAATAAGCTTGTCACATTGAACTCTTATCCTCCTTTTCAGGCTGACAATGAATCATGTAAAGTTAGTTCTACTTTCAAAGCATAGGGAATAAACTAAAAATATCCCATAAATATTAAGAATTAAAAATGCTAGTGCCCAATCCTATTGATTTCACTTAGAGTTGAGGGCACTCAGCACCTTGCAGGAGGCTCTTGCAGCATCAGACGATCAGGTCCTTATGCAAAAGGAAATCTTTCATTGATTGCTCTTAACTATAAGCAGTGTCATTTCAGAGGAAATAGCACAGAATGTCAAATACATTACACTTTAGGCCCACTCTTGCAAACATTTATGCACAGGGGAGCATTTACACAGGTGAGCCGATTTGGTGCAGTCTTCCAGGCACTGGGAGCTCCTCTCACCTAACTGCCCATGGAGAACTGGGCTGCCAATAGACAGATTTTCTCCACTTCCTCATTTTTCATTCCAAGGCACTTTGAAGCACATGAACCGGATGCACAGTTACTCCCTTACAAGCAATCTCATAAATGATTCCTCTCCCTCACTTTCTAAGTCATTTTATGCACTTACTTTCCCTTTATTAGCATGAACTTTCCGGTGCACCCAGCACCTGTCCCTTTAATATAGCACACAGGGTTCTTTCCCTCCATACTGTACGTTATCCTCATTAACACATATCAGTCAAAAGCACTGTTAATTAAACTGGCAAGATGATTACACACGCCTCCATGTGCCCCCTCAGAGCATCTGCTTGCCAAGACTTTTTCCTCCCTCATCTAAAGTGGGTGGAGAAGGCCTTGAGTAAACCAGAAACTAATTCTTAAAAAAAAAAAAATCCCAGTGCATTGTTCTTTTTGAGCAAAATGGCTTACACATCATCACCACTGTCCCAAATAAATACATGCAACACTGACACCAGTCTGTAAAACTAACACATGCATATCTGACCCATACAATGCATACAATGACATTTCCTTTCAAAGCTCCTTTCCAAATAGAAGACTTAATGCATTGACCTTGAAATCTGGATTAATGGGGACATCATAAATAATTGATTAAAGCAGGGCAAAACCCAACAGGTTAGGTGGGGCTGGGGTGTTTATTTTTCCTTTTATTTTTATTTTTAAATCTGCATGACTTCCCAGATTTTCTATTCACTTCCACTTGTTTGTGACATTCCTGATAGGAAATTCATTGGCTTCCAGCAAACATTTCCACAGCATTTCAAAAGTTATAACCATTTTTGCCACATTGCCACAGAACTCTTAAGAGAGTTTGCAATTCTGTAATGTGCTTTGGATCAAGCTCTCTTCAAGAATACTATTGGAATGACAGGGCTGGAGGGTACAGCAGTGTAGTATAAATAAAGGGAGGCAGTGGTGATCCCTGAAGCAAAGATAATGTACTTTTCTAGTACACAGACAGGCCTGATAGCTGCAACATAAACCATCCAACCATCTTGCTAGCAGAATACAATTCTAAGAAGCTGTAAGAAAAACTGTCTTGCAAGGAAGGAGGTGAATTTACAGAAACCCATCACTGAGGTTAAAAATATTTACTCCATAATAGAATATGAATACTCAAGCTCCTGGCAAATAGGACTGGAACTCAGCTGACCACTAATAACTTATTCTCCAACACAAGAGATGTCCTTGAATGCTAAAGAAACAAATTAGATGTAGATCAGGATAGTAAAGTTATGCCTTGAGAATTTTTCACCTGAATTTTATCTTCCCATCCTGAATTAGAACAAATCAAAGTTTTGAAAATGTTTTTGAGCTGATGCAAAATTAAGGAAAAGGGAAGAACAAAAGAGAAGTTTTAGCTGAAATGATTTTGCAGTGTTTAGTTCCAAATTGTCCCTTGGAAGCCAAAAAGTGATTTACCATAAGTTGAATATATGCTTCCAGCTTAATATATATAGAGAGATACATATACATACACACACACATACATATATTTGATTTCATTTCTTTTTCTGTTAAGAAATTGTCAAAAAATACCATCTTCAAAAAATATTTCTTAGTTTCAGTAGTCTGTATTTTCCATTAGAAATGGTCTTTTTTTTTTTTTTTTTTTAAAGCAGACCATACATAGGTCAGTAAATGTTCGTTTCTTCTCTTTGAACTTCAGACTTCAGGCTGAAGAGAACAAGACTCTTTATATGACATAAACTAGTATTCTCATCCAAAATGCCAACATACACAGTCCAGAAGCATCCTGCGTGCTGGTACAGATGCTAATAGCAGTGCTTTTGAATCTGAGGTTGTACTGTGACAGACTTTCAGCAACTGTAAATAACTGATTATCAATTTTAAATGGAAAATATTCATTAAAATATTTTCTACTTTAAAGCATTATTAAAATTAAATAGTTTATTTATTATCTAAAACATTGCATTCTGATAACTTAATTTCAAATTTGGTTGCTAGCACTACTTGGTAGCTATGTTCCAAGCTCTGAAATGAAGCCACCTTTGAGTAATCCAGTTTCAGTAGGAGAGAAGAGAAACACTGTGTGCCCATAGAGACATACACACACACACTCACACACTCATAGTATAGGGCTTCATCATATGCAAAGAAGGTAAAGGAAAACTTCCCACAAGATAGATTAGAGCTTTGCATCAGTGCATAATTTACAGCTTGAATTTTTTTGGTACTTTAAACCTAGATGCCTGACTCAAAGGCTTAGTTACTGAGGACACTTTCTCAAAGTGACCTTGGGTTATTTTTGGAGTACAGGCAGAGTTTGCTAACCATTGCTTCCAGTACTGTCCTTGAAGTTCCAGTCTTGATATTTTCAGCCTATTTGCAAGCAGTAAGCATACACTGAAACCACTGCTGGACCTGATTCCATCCACTTTGAAGTCAATAGCAATTTTTACACTGAGTTTCAATAGACACCTATGATGGAATGGGGGCTGATGTTGCAGTTTAGTTAGCACTGCCACTTGTTGCAGTATCTGAGTTAAAATTCAACAACTGAACTCTATTCTTCTATATGATCCCCTCACATCTTGTCTGAAAAATTGAATGTTACATATATTATTCTATGGACCGCTGAAGATCCACACAATTGGCAGAAAAGCATATAGATGTCGCTAGTATCATTTTTTAATGCATTTTAAGAACTTGGAATGAAAGGAGTGAGAAACAAAGAATACATTGTGGTTCTTTATGTTATCAAAAATTAAATTTGTTCTCTAATTGTGTTTTTGCAGAAGTCAAAATTAGGCATTAGACATTATTTAGAAAAGAATATTAATCCAAATCTGTCATTCTTTCTTTTTTCCTGCCACCACAAATGTTCACATTTTTACATGTTTTTTCTCTAGTTAAGCAAACACAATACTTGTCCACACAGCAGAATTTTTTAGTCGTTGGGATTTTTTTTATAGTTACCATTTAAGAAAGTGAGTCAGTTTCAAGAGTATCTAAAAATATCTATATTTGTTCCTGTACTTATTAGCCTCAATAATACGCATGTAAATATTAACTGGTTCTATAAATGGACAAATAATATATTCCCCAATTATCCCCAATATGAGTACAAAGTACAGGTAAATTTATTCAGATGTGTCTATGTACCTAAAAAAGCCTATGATATTGATTAGCTATTACTTGATCATAGACTGAGGCTGCTGCTCTTTGGAGGAATAAAGCATAGAGGAATAAAATAATCCATATGCCAGGGAAGTTTTCAAAAATATCTTCAGTACAGTTTTGTGTTTGCATGTTGCAAGGACAAAAAAATATGTCCTTCAGGAAGATATTTATGATTTTGGTTATCAAGAGCAAGAAAAAGCAGACTCCAAAGTTGAATAGCTCTTGCTTCCTCAACAGTTAATTCTAGAATTAACTAGAATTTTGCTACAAGCAATCTTCATAGTGACTTCCCCAATGTTTAAGCATGCCTGGGCTTTATTGTACTTTGGGATTGTTTAATACATAAGAGTTTCTACTTATGATGTTGTAAGAAATACTCTGCTGTGTCCAGACAAAGCATACTTTCACAGGATACCAACAAAACCATTTAGAAACTCTTGGCATTTAAAGTTTGGATGGAAACACAGATCTGAACCGCCCAACTGTTTATACAATCATCAGTACTCACTAGTAATCAAAATACTTTCTCTGGCTGAAGGTATCCTCCTTCAAATGGACTTCACTGTGACACATCAGTATACAGCACTCATACAACAGTATTGTAATTTTTACTCATATGGAGTGACCCATTGTATCTCTGCATTTATATTGCAGCCTGTATATATGCAACCTGCTGGTCATGAGGAAGATAATTAAAGAAAGTGATGCACTAAAAAATTAAATGCCTATGTTGATGAAATATCTTTGTGCCTAGTACAAAAAGGACCAATTCTGGTCATGTACAATGAGTAGAAAAATCAGCTTGCTGAGGACAACTTAAGGCTTGGGTGAACACTCCTAGAAGTGATCCAGCGAGTAATGAATATACCAGAATTAGAGAGTAACTGACCTCTGCTTTATAAATCTTCCTTTATAAATCCTTTATAAATCTCTAAGTTTAATGTCCATGTCACACAACAACTCAGGAGTATAGGAGAGGTGATAGAGTGCTCACACCATTGGGATAAAATCACAGAAGAGTTTTAGGTTAGAAGGAACTTTAAATCATCTAGTTATAACACCCCTGACATGTGGAACACCTTCCACTACACCAGGTTGAGGAACACCACTTGTTACTGATCTCCGCCTGGACATTGAGCCATTGACAACTCTTTGAATGTGACCATCCACCCAATGAGTGGTCCATCCAAAAAATCCATTTCTCTCCAATTTAGAGACAGGAATGTAATGGCGGACAGTGTCAAATGCTTTATACAGGTCCAGGTAGATGATGTCAGTTGCTCTTCCACTATCCACCAATGCTGTAACCCCATTGTAGGCCACCAGATTTGTCAGGCATGATCTACCCTTAGTGAAGCCATGCTGACTGTTACTAATCACCTCCTTATTTTCTATGTGCCTTAGAAAAGTTTCCAGAAGGATCTTCTCCATGATCATGCCAGACACAGAGGTGAGACTGACTGGTCTGTAGTTCCCTGGGTCTTTCTTTTTTCCCTTTTTAAATACGGCAGCTATGTTTCCCCTCTTCCAGTCAGTAGGAAGATGGCAGTCACCAGACTGCCATGACTTCTCAAATATGATGGAGAATGGCTTATCAACTACATCTGTCAATTCCCTCAGTACCTGTGGATATATCTCATCAGGTCCCATGGACTTGTGCACCCTCAGGTTCCTTCAATGGTTTCAGATCTGATCTCCTACAGTTGGCAGTTCATTGTTCTCTCAGTCCCTTCCTTTGGCTTCTGAGGTCCAGGCTATGTGAGTCCCAAGCTGATGCAAACAGATGTATCTCCCTTCTATGGGTATTTTAAACAAGATATCCTGTTTTTTATTTCATTTTATTTTTCTGACCCAAGCGTGCAGAAGAAACCCTTCTGATTATCACCAGTAGGTGATGGTTGTGTTTGTAATGACTACATTTTACTATATTTGATTGTTGGTAATACACCACAGGTTCAAAACACATAACAAGAACAGGAAAAACAAGCTAAACTATGTAGTGGTAGCCTGTGGGAAGCAATAGAAGCAGCAGGTTTGGTATAAACCCAGATCCAACTGAAAGTGATTTATAGTTCCCTGAAGTATACAGCAGGAGGTGTAAGTCAGCCTGACCAATTAGTCTTCCCTCAAAATCTACCATAAATGTGTTTACATGATGGCAAAAGCCTCTAATTTTTTCTGAATTACAGTTGGGAAAAAACAAAGGGGGAAGGAGAGGAAGGAAGGAGAAGAGGGGGAAGAAGATAGAAAAGGAAATGTAATAATCCCACCCAACAGGAACATTCCAATGACTTCCATGGGAAAGCACACTGGAAAGTAGTTTTGGAAACATGACAGAGGGATATGAAGGGACTTCAGGCATATAGGCCATATCTACCATCTGCTAGATTTTCCGTTTTTACAGGGCTTGAAAAAGGCACTCGCCCACTTGCAGTAATGAGTGAGAAAGTCTCTGAAGAGTGCAGGAAGCAGCAGAGTGAACTTTACAAGACTGTGTCTATTTCCTTGAAATGTTCAGAGGCTACTCTGAAGACAGCTCAAGTCTAGGTTGGTAGAAGAGACTTCCCACCACTCTAAGTATGAATTTCATGTTACTAGTAGAAAAGTGACTGTGCAAATAAGCCAACAGATGGAGTTTAAGTAAGAGTACTTTTCATTCTTTTTTCTGGAGCGTCTGGTCCTAAGTGATTTAATGACAGGACACTAGAATTACTGGGTCACTACTCTGATTTATTTCAGCAGTCACATTAATCCAAGCAGTTTGAAGACTTATTAATACGACAGTCGCTGTGATAGCAACTGTGTTCAGGTTCTGAGTGAGCCAGCAGCAAACTAAATGTTTCTAGAGACACAGGTTAAGTTGAATCCCATCAGTGTAAAAAGGTAATAGGATAAAAGCACTTTTCTCTTGCTTTTGATAAATCTTAAAAACTCCTGCAATATTGGTCACGCACCCTAAGCCAGAATTTAGTGAGAAAATTGTACCATTTGAAGAGAGAAAAAGATATACACCATTTTCTTCCCCAACTAATTTTTATTCGGGCACTGAGTAAACAGTGCCAAACAAGAACTGTGTGATACCTTCCCTATAATAATAGTACAGAGGGGGAGGGAAAGTAGAGGGGCCAAAAGAGGTTTCTCATAGAACTGGTAATCTGTAATGCAGATTACCAGTTAAGAATACTAATTTTCTTTGATCTTTCCATTAAGGATCAGTTGACAGTCAGTTGGCTGACTATATTTAAACTATACAGACTGTGCTCTCCAAGTATGTATGATCTTTTCAGCCACAGTCAGGCACATGGTTTGAACAGTGAATTAACCATTGGAAAATGGGAGATGGAGCTGATTTTCCATCACATGAAATTCTTCCATTATTGTAGACAGTATTTCCCCTGCCTCCTCCTCTGTTAAAAAAAAAATAAATAAATAAAATAAAATAAAATAAAATAAAATAAAATAAAATAAAATAAAATAAATAAAAAAAAATAAAAAAGATGCAGGTTTTGATGCAGAATAATCCTTTGGTGAAATATTCTGTCTTTTGTAAGATCTTCATGGTTCTTCTGGTCTTGCAGCCCAAGCCCTGTCTTGCACACTGAATTACTTACTAAAAGGTATGTTGAGGTCTACCAGGCTGTATAAGAAGTGCCTCTCATACTCTTGTGTCCCATTTTATGGACAATTATTTGGTACATGTATTAAAACTGAAAAGGACAGGTGCATAGTCAGTCCAAAAGGAATACATCAAAATAGAATGGTTGGAAATTCACCAAAATTTTATGAAACACACACAGCTTTCATAAATATTCAGAAAAGCATGAGTTTTGACCCCTACAAGACTTGAACTCATCAGCGTTGTTGATTCTTCCTATGTACTTCATCCATATTGAAGAGAAATGGGAAATTATGCAATCCCACCATGTTGTTCAATAAGTAGAAATATTGTCATTCTCTACCAGTCTTCAAGTAAAGTTTCTTATTCTATGTTCTCCTGACTCTAAGAATGGTTCTTACAATTCTTAAAAACAAAAGTAATGCAATGTCATCACGCTGAATTAATTTCTATGTCCTCTGCAATTTAAATGGCTGAACCACATCCAGTACACTGGCTAGGAAAATTCACTCCTTAGCGAACCTGCCAAGTCTCAATCCTATGTATTTATCTGTTATGAAGACAGAGGCATCTATAGACACTGATTTTTTTTTTTCCAGTGTATGCACACAGACAATTTTACTCTAGAGTGACTAATATCTCTGGATCATTAAAATATTTTTCAGTCAGTATATTTATAACTATAACTAAATTTGTGCATTAAATTATATTGAGTTGCTCCAGAAAGCAGCCTAGCAGTTTCATGACAGACAGAAATAAAAGGCAATGAAATTATGCTGATTTTTAAACATAATTTTCCAGTAGTTTAAGAAGAATAAGTTTTTCATTTAAAAAAGCCAGCAGGATCAGCAGGCAACTAAGTTCTGTTTTAGTTGAAAATCAGTGGGAGGGAATATAAAGCCTTTTTTTTTTTTTTTTTTTTTTTTTTGTAAACGGAACTGGAGCAGCAGCAAAGCTAACAAGTTGTAATCAGCCAAGATTTTTTTAACATATCGCAAAAGAGGTACTTTTTAAAAATCCATAGCGCCCTAGTGCAACACTACATAGCACATTTGCTTCAAGTAGTTATTCTTGCAGTAGAAAGTATAAAAAAATAAATATCTCAGTGAAGATAGAAAATAGGATTGTTATAGCCATATGCAAGTATAATTTAGGTTGTTAGCTTATATTTGTAAAACCTTTAATA
The DNA here is from genome assembly GCF_009819795.1 of Aythya fuligula. NCBI lineage: Eukaryota > Metazoa > Chordata > Aves > Anseriformes > Anatidae > Aythya > Aythya fuligula. The sequence continues at coordinate 13,482,197 of NC_045563.1, read as the reverse complement.
ACCAACTACCTTATGGCGTACTCCTTCCAAAATTTAAAATAAAATAAAATAAAATAAAATAAAATATATCCTTCTGATGATATGTAAATACTCACCAGCCTAATGTCAGGAAAACAACCAAAAATCCTTCCAGCTCTCAGCTCAGCATTTCTCAGTAGAGTGGAAGTAGTGAAATGGACTTTTCAGCTTACTACAAAGGTTAAAAAAACAGATCAATGGTAAACCAACTGTAAGAGAGAGCTCTGGAGAAATCATTACTAAAGATTGTCCTCCTAACCTCCCTTCCACAAATGCCTCCACTGACTTTACTGGGCTTTGGATCACACCCAGAGTGATTTGTTTCCCATTGCTCTGTTAGCTGAAGAGACAAAATCTCTCAAACAGGCAAATCCTTGGTCACTAGGACTCTGAGGACTAATGCCAGTAGAGTAAACTATCCAGAAATTTGCTGTCTGCCAGGACACATCCAATGAATAGCTACGTTCAAGCAGATAGCAAAATTTTGTGCTGAACATTTGGTTCAATTTCCAAATGGCTTCAAGGGCCTACAGAACTTTATATTTTAAAGGAATTAGAAGCTATACTAACAAGCTGAAAGGGTGGTTGTCATAGAGTAAGGCTTCAGGCTTTGCTGTTTGCTGGACTGTACAATCTTTGTAAAGATTTGGATTTTTATATGCTGTTTAAAAGGTTAACAAATCTGCTATGCCATAAATGAACACCTCTCCTGAAAAGACTTTGTCCCTTTCTATCACAACAATTTTAAAGTAATACATATATATGTATAAAACATCAATATAAGGGGAAAGTTACATATATGGTCACAAAACAAATGGCTAGATATTTCTATGTGTATTTAAAATATATATTGGATGAAAACAAATTGTAGGATGAAACCTTTTCCTAACAGAGGAAGGTAAGAACCAGGAAAAATGAAAAGCATTCATTGATATTTTATCAGTAAAATTAAAGGGCTAAAAAAACACAAATAGGACATTAAGTTACAAGATAATGAACAATTGTTTCAGCCTCTTTTATAAATCCCTTGGAAAACCTATTTATAAGCTTTAACTTTGGGTTATATTACATACTACTTACAGCAGTATCCATGCTACAAAAGGTGGGAGGTTCCTGAAAGATGCCCGATTTGCATACAGCAGCATGATACGAACACACTAAATGGTTGTCACATTCTGCTTCATTCCATTATTGGCAGTACTATGATAACACTGGTCAGATTCTGATCAAGACCAGAGTTTTAGCATCTCTGTCTCCTTCTGGAAAAACTGACCCATCTTCTTGCACAACCTTCACATATCCAAAACTATTTGATCTAGATTATGCATTTCTGTTCAGGTCCTTCTGACCACACTTTTTGCTCTGTTCCCAAATTTGTCTGTGCTGAAATATGACCTGGCTTTTTGGGGCATCACCTGTACAGTTTAGAACACAATTTCTTTCATAGGAAAAGCAAGATTATCAAAGATATCTATTGTTAAGTTTCAGTCACAGAGAGGTCAAGAAGCAGACAGATGACCTCCAGATTTTGATGTTTGATTGACTGCAGCTGTTCTATAGTCTGGAGAATAATTGGCATGTAAAAGAGCATTAAACTATGGGTACTCTGACTCCCTCACCCTGACAATAGCATTTCACATCATTAAGGTGGAAGAATGACCTGCATGGCTGACCAAACCAAACCTCAGGTCACTTTAATAATTAAAAAGACAGGTAAGATCAATAACAGCAAACTGTAGCACTTCATAACACAATAGCTGGTAACATGTAGCATAAGTGGCAGTAATAACCTCATATTTATTAAGGGTTGGTGAGATTAGGAAGAACAAGAAAAAGCAGAGTGAAGTGCAATTGCACACATTTGTTTTCCAGTCATCAATATTTAGCTTGTTATGGAATTTCAGTGACTCATTGATTGAATGTGTAGATGTGTAATCAGCACACAGATTTTATTTAAACATTGATCTTTCAGTCAAAAGCCCCATAGCCCATCTCCTTGAGAATTTCTGGCTTGTAAAGGCAAGGCAAGAAGTGCCATAACTACCGATAGACTGTGCTCTTTTCTATTCTGCTCACAGGTAATGATGACTCCACAGACATTGAGACTTCTTGCCAAGCAATGTATTGCCAGGATATCCAAAAGCAAAATGGGAATCTAGTACTCAAGTGGCAATAGTAGGTATGCCTCTACTTCTGAAAAAAAAAAAAAAAAAAAAAAAACGAAAAAAAAAAAAAAAAAAAAAAAAAAAAAAAACGTTCAAAACACAAAACCTTTTTCAGATTATTAACTACTGTAACTACTGGACCTTTATTAGCTGTGAACCGCTTTTCTACTTCAAGTGTCATGCAGTCACCTGATCATAGACACAGTGATGTGTTCATAAAAAACTTACCAAAAATCAACTGGTCTTCCTTGATAATGCAAAAAATGCAGTCATCCTAATAGAATGGAAGGTATCTCTTATGACATAATTGGGTTTAAAAACAAATCCAAATTTAAAATCTCTTAAGGAAGTTTTCTTTAATTTTAAATCGAAATAACTTATAAGTAATAAAAATTACGATACTGAAAATGTTTAGAAGATATTAAAAGAATATCTTCTTTTAAAATGTATTATAAATATCTTCTTCTAAAAAATAGAAGATATTAAAAGAGCAAACACAAATTTTACATTCCTGACATTTGGCTCTTCAATGTATACATCCACTGGTTATGCATATCATTTCATCCACAACATTTGGCATAGATTCCACTACTGTGGTTATTCTGATTTAAACCATCTTCTCTCCTGTGCTTGTAGAAGGTAAGTCAGAATTGCGCTCAGCAATGCCAAGAAAGTAGAGTCACTAGGAGAGCCAGGAACCTGCTTGTTTTCGGCAAAGAATTCCACCTGTTACCCTGATCTTATATTCTGTGTTTAGCCTGCTGGAGTTGTCATGACAATAACCTCTTGCCATCAATTTAACCTTGGTTTTAAGTTGCTTGTTGTTGAGCAAAAAAAAAATAAAATCATTGTAGGCCTGTAAATGATACCCCTCAAACTTTAGCCTTTGTTGGCTGACAGACCTCTTGAAACACAGAACACAGCAAAACTGCATCAAGATTAGAGAGCCGAAGTGGTGATAACTTTCAGCCTTATTATCTTAATAAACTTTCTGTACTTGATTAGGCTGGATAAAGAAGATATAGATCAGTCATGATAGCTGGAAAACTACAGATAAGCTGGTCATCCTTTCAAGATAAAAATGCCCATCTGTTCTAAGATTGTAATCAAGAACCCTGTGCTGATATTTAGTCTATTCTTACATGGCCTCTAGCTAATTAAATACTAAGATGAAATCCACTGTTAATGCTTTTTCTTTTCATTTAACTCACTTTATTGTATCTCATCCCTGCCCTGAAAATATCACAGCATACTAAAAACCTTATGGAAGGTTATAAAAGCCACTTACACCTCATCGTCTCATACAGTGGAAGGGCTAAGGCATAGCAAGGTTTATAACTCACTGTTCTTCAGTGAGAACAAGAAATATGTCTGTACTGCAAATCCAAATTCAGGGGAATTCATACTTCAGAGGGTTGTATCTAACGTACAAAATTTTATCTTTTTTATTTTTTTTCCAGTACTGCTCTTAATATTCCCACTGTGGATTCTTTTCTGTTTTACTTTGTAGGGCTTTGTTTTAGAAATATAGGGGTTGGAGGTTTTGTTTGTTTATTTGCAAAGTTGTAAAAGACAGATTAGCATTACATTACTCATGCAGGAGTGCGAATGAATAAGAGTTAGGACTGAAAAGGACTAGGTGTGGAGGTGATTCTCTGCCAACCTTCTCTACATTGCACAGATACATTTGAACGGATTATGGAAAAGGACCATAATCCAACCTTTCCTAACTAAGGTTGCTGGTAGTACAGTATTGCTGACCCTCAGTTCTTCTGTCACAGGGTTACTTCTGAATACAGCTGGATATATAATTATTTCCCTGTTATTCTCTTAGAATACAAATTATATAAATTTTATAATTGATTATCTAAAGTGACTTCTAAACTTGAAGCACACAAAGCTGTTTATAGTCTACATACCTGTGGTGGTTTTATTCATCTGGGCAGCAGAGCTCCACAACTGCTCTCTCACTCCCCCTCCTCAAAGGGAAAGAGGGAGAAAATACAATAAATAGGGCTCAAGAGCTGAGATAAGGACAGGGAGATCACTCAACAACAACCATCCAGGTCAAAACAGACTCAGCACTGGGAGATTAATGTCATTTATTGTCTATTAATAACAAGCAAAAACTGTGAGAAACTAAAAGCAAACTAAAAACACCTCCTCCCCCCCCCCCCCCCCCCCATCCATCCTCTTCCACCTCCTCCCCCGAGCAGTGCTGGAGATCAGAGAATGGGGGCTGCGGTTATTCCCTAATGCTTCATCTCCGCTGCTCCTTCAGGGTCACTCTTAGCCACTGTTCCATGTGGGGTCCCTCCCATGGAATGCCGTCCTTCCCAAACTGATCCTGCAGGGGCTACCCACAGGCAGCAGCTCCTCAAGAACTGCTCCCACATGGCTCCATACCATGGGGTCCATCCCCCAGGAGCAAACTGCTCCAGCACAGGTTCCACACAGGCAGCAGCTCCCCCCAGACCCCCTGCTCCTGCGTGGGCTCCTCTCCACGGGCTGCAGCTCCGGCCTAGGGCCTGCTCCTGTGGGGGCTCTCCATGGGCCGCAGCCTCCTCCAGGCCACATCCACCTGCTCCACCAGGGGCTCCTCCATGGGCTGCAGCGTGGAGATCTGCTCCGTGTGGGATGCATGGGCTGCAGGGGAACAGCCTGCTCCATCAAGGGCCTTTCTTTGAGTCGCAGAGGAACTTGTGCTGCATGACTACAGCACCTCCTGCCCTCCTTTTGCACTGACCTTGGGGTCTGCGAGGCTGGTTCTCACTCTTCTCTCTCCCAACTGCTGTTGTGCAGAAGTTTTTGTTTTGTTTTGTTTTTTTCCCCTTTCTTAAATCTTCTCTCAGAGGTGCCAACAACACCACTTACTGACTTGGCTCCAGCTAGTGGCCGGTTCCTTTGGAGCCAGCTGAAACTAGCTCTTATCTAACACGGGGCAGCTTCTGGATTCTTCTCACAGAGGTCACCCCTGTGGCCCCCTACTACTAAAACCTTGCCACATAAATTCAATACAGTCCCTCTATTTGATCAGTTGGTATCTATGTTGTGTGTTGAACTCAGAAATATTATGAGGTATATATTTATTATATAAAATATTATGCATTTTTCTCTTCACAGTCTATATTCATGCAAGAGCTCGGTGTTACCTGTTTAACCATCTATTAATAGATCACTTCAGGCCCACATTTTTACCCTTAAAATATTTGGTCGACACGTCAGTTCCATGTTCCAATAAAGAGATTAAAACCTCATTTTTTTCTGTAAGAGAAAAGTGAATTTGAAACATGTATTCTATATCACTTACATTGTTTACTTGTGTCGTGACTACTACCTCTGCCGCTAGTACAAATTCCACTTCATTGTATGCTACCATCTATTTCTGGATTACCCTCTGATTTTGCTGTCTGATGGTTTTGTCAAGGCTACCCTGAGTGATCAAGCACCTCTGATCTTGTACATGTAATGTTCTGGCTCTTCTAGTTTCTCTGTTGCAAACATAATGTTTATTAATTCCTCTCCTCAAAATTACACTAAGACCTTAAGCATTTGCTCCACAAGGTTTGTTTCAACCACTAATGTCATCATGAACAAATTTTATATCCATTTTATCACCCCCACATTACAGTTGTTTATCAGATCATACTTTCAAACAGCTGTCTCTACCATGTATTCCAACTTAACTTCTAGCTGTGCTTAACTACACGATTTCTCTCTCTCTCTCTCTCTCTCTCAGTTCCTGTGGCCTTTCTTTATCTTAGCCCCTGCTATGCCAGGTGTTCTCCCCACATTAGTTCCAGACCTTCTAGGCATACATGTTTCTGTGTCCCCATCATCCTTTCAGGAGGAGAAATAAAAAGGAAAAAAAAAAAAAAAGCAATTTCCATGCAAGTCTTTGTACCCTATTTTATCTTAGCCCTACAGGCAAGCAGACTTCTAACATAGCTTTAGGAGCTTCTTGCATGCACCTTCTCTCAAGAACTTCTCCTGCTCCCTCAGCAGTGAACCCAAGCCCAAGATAAGCCTGCCTGCTTTGTTCACTCCTGATTTCCCCCACTGTGTATTTTCTTTCATGCTTCTTTTCTTCTTGTACCAATTTTACTTCTAATTTTAATCCACTGTCTCAAACCCACCAACAAATTTCACACACTTCAGATTAATTTATTAGTATCTGTGCAAGCATACTAACATAAATTTATCTTAAAACATCAGAACTGTCTACATAATAGAAACCTTAGTCATTTATGAGTTCTAATACAGCATTTATTATCACATCATTCATGAGGTTTATCTTGACAGAAAAAAAGAATGAAGTAATGACCATACATCATTGTAAATTGCTGTGGTTTGGTAGAGCTAGATTTTATAAGTATCAAGAAGTACACATAGAAACAGAAGATTCTGGCAGAATGTGGCAATATTTCAAGTGCATAAAAGATGATTAGCAAATTGCACTGCCAGTTGTGTTCAGTTGCCACTGAGCAACTTAGTTTATTTCAGGCAGTGGGTTTTAGGTCAGATATCAGAGCACAGAAGACAATGGGACCAGCTATTTCTATTTCTATCACTCTCATTGTTGTTCTGGGATCAGTATAGAAATATTCCTCCATGGACTTTTCTTCTGCAGAGATCAAAGTCCATCCCTTCTTTCCTAAACATGCTCACAGACAGCTCTTTTCCATTGCCTGACAAAAGCCATCACTGGCACCAGTGCCAAGCATTTGTGAGTAATCCTGTCTGCAGATACCCAATGTACAAATTCATACTCCTGCTTTTTATAAACACTGCTTCAGCTACACCATATGAGCACAAGAAATTAGTTTCAGTATAAGAGTGGGGGTTGTTCAGTTGGACATACATTCACCAAATTTTTTGAAGATTAGATTTAACTTCATCTTTACTTTTCTAACATTTTTCTTGAGGAGCGTGGTGGACAGAGGGAAGACAGAGTGGGGACAAATTGTTCTCAACCTACAATTAGGACCCACAGGAAAAAAATAGGCTGTCCTATGTAACTTAATATTTGCTTCCCACAAATAAATTCAAATGCACTGGAAAGATGCAGATGACATGCCACTTTCATTCATCTTAAGGTGTCAAGTCAGACAACTCCATGCCTGCTGATGAAACTTTTATCTCACAAACAGCCTCTCTATTATTTCTTGAATGTCTTAGTCTGATTTATTTTTTTAATGCAGATTCTTCTTGGGTGTCTTTTGTTCGTTTGTGGGCTTTTTTGTCACAGCCTACCCTTAGTGTGAATAGTTTCTACAGAAACTGTAGTTTCTACAGAATGCCTTCTTCTTGCAATCTTTATACGTACGCTTTCTTTGCAAAGGTCTAAAGCAATTCTGGGTGCTTTAGTAAAAGTAGCAAGCAAGACTCCAATCTCAAAAAGCTTTCAGCTTCATAGGACAGATGATAAAATGAAAAATTGTACTGGCAATAAGACCGAACTGACTAAGGAAAGACCACAGCAAAAGCATTGCCATTTCAGTAAAGTACCTAGTTACATACTTATCTGTGAGCATAAGCTCCAGTGTTTTGACACACATGTTTTTCAGCTATTCAGTTCAGACATGCAACTTTTAGACACTAGCATGGATCTTTTACTAAGCAGTCACAGAAATTTTAAAGGCTTTTGGAGAATTCTCTTCACCAAGAGAACTGGTGATAGAAATTGAGTGTAAACACTGATCCCTTGATTTCTCTCATCTAATTTCAATTTTGCAATGCTAGAATTTAATAATATGTCTGTCTAGGCTTCTCTGTAACAGGTGAGAGAGAGGGACAGTTCAGAGGGAAATTCATCATATTGTAAGGCCGCATATGCAGAGATTGTTTAAATGATTCACCTTTTAGAGCTTATAGGCTCTCCGCTGATTATAAAAAAAAAAAAAAAAGCTCAGAAGATATCTAACTTGTCACTGCTAAAGTAATCCTTTATGTATGACTCATATGATACATGCATATCTTCTAGAACCTAAGGAAAGTATACTGACGCCTGTCCTGAAACTTCATTCTGTCTATCCCCACACAATTCACTAGAAGTTTTTCTGCTAATAGCCTCAACTCTAGTTAGAAATAACAGGAAAAGAACAAACATTCTCAAAAGCTATTTGCATATACAAATTAACGGTACAAATTTTTCTTTCAAGACTTGCACACAAAGAAGAACATTATTATTATTCTTATTGAATGATGGTGCTGTGGGTTAATATTTGCTATAACTATATGTGTTAGTTTTCATTCACGTGGTGTCAAATTATTACTCCTTGTAATGCTCTAAGTGATGGGCACTATGAAAGTGTGCTGCTCCTTGAATGAGTGCACAAGGCACACGAAGGGCACATCACTTGAATGATCTGATGATATGAAGGTCCACCTCCTACCTGGGTCCCATGGGCTCTGGGAGAGCTTCTGAGGATATTCCCATCAACTGTAAACAGAACAAGGTCATTTATAGGGTATGCAAAGCAGAGGAATCCTCGCACAAAGAATACAGTCCCTCTTTAGGTTTTAGAAAAACAGATTACTTTTAAATGATGAAAGAGCAAAATCTTGGCTAATGAAAGAAATATAGAGTAATGTAGGAATATGAGATACAAGGCACAGAGACACTTGCAAAGAATGAGGTATCAGACCTGGTATTACAAGGACAATACAGAGGGCAGGTAGAAAGACATGACAATTGACAAGTGTAAGCCATAAGGGTGTTTTTAGATACCAGAATGTAGAAGCTAATCAAAGGTTTTTTCTTACCAGAGCAGACTTCAGCCCTGCCTAGTCTATTGTGCTACAGCTGTCAGTGCCCAGCTGTAAGATGATTAAGTCCTTTTTAAATATAATTTTAGTCACTGTGCACTTTTTTTTTTTTTTTTTTTTTTTTTGGACAGAAGGTAAAATTTCTTCCTGACCATTGCTGGTACTATAATCAGTTTATGTCCTCAAACTTATGATTTGATTATACTTATTATCTTGGCTTTCGTAGCTATAAAAATGTTATTAGTGATCATAAAAGTATCTGCCCCTTTTTACTCAAGTCAAATTATTTTACTTGGCTACCTCCTGTGGCAATGTAGTAAGCAGGTCAAATATATAGTGCATATCCAAGCTTGTGCAAAACTTTATGGTCCACAAATGAGGCTTAAAATTTTACAAATCTCATGAGAGCAAGGCTTCCAGTGATTTGATAAGCAGTTCCTGCTCATTTGAGGATTATTAAGGTAGTGCAAGAATGTTTCATGATGCTGTAGTTATTTCACTGTCAGGTTTAGGTGAAACCTTGAGATACTGAGGTAGGTCATGTGTTTGTTTAAACTGCTGGAGGGTAAATCCCCCCACCCCCAAAAAAAAAAAATCAAACTATCCACAAGCAACTTTGATAACACTCTTCATTTTACAAGCCTGCAGATATAAAGGCATGTTGTAGTTGTGGGCAAATGCTGCTCCTGACAATGCATGGGGTGAACTCACTGACTTGGGCCACTGTGGGTGTCAGACTAGGCACCCCAAACCTGAACTTCACTGGCACTTGCAGCCCTCCTGGCTATAGAAATTTCTGCAGAGCTACAGGAAGTGCCTCCCATTTGGACTGAGAAAAAAATAAAACCTGACAGAGGAACTGAAATATCAAAACAAGACTTCTATGGGGCGACTGAGAAGGTATCCTCCTGGCATGCCCAAGCCCCAGCTGAGGCTGCACAGGGGCTGGCAGGGAAGGGTTAAACACAGTGACAGAGGAGAATTAATGGTCAGTGTCAGAAGCATCCAAGAGGCCAACACCCCGCTGGGCATAAACTTGACCTTGCACCAACCCCGGCTGCTGTTGAGCCCTGGGAGTCATGGCCAGGTCCGAGGCGAAGTAAGGCGAACCGGGGGCGCCGAGCTGCTGTGGCAGTGACCTCCGGCTATGATGGATTGACCGGCATCTCTGCACGCTCCACTAGGGCTGTGGTCGCCGGTAAAAGATGTATTGATTACACATTAGTCTGTGAGGACAGGCTGGCATCGCTGGCTCCGGAGCAGCACAGACCTACTCTCACACGTTATTAGGTTTGGCATAACTTTAAGAGGACACAAAAGATGGTTTTATTTTACCTGGCAGCCATGACATTCACTGATATAAAGGATATAATCACAGAAACTGAGTAAGATATTAATGTGGAATTTTGTACAATAACTCTGGGAGCTCCAGGCTGGAAATATATATGCTGCTTTCTAACATGTCACCATTTAATTTAGCATCTGAAACACTCTATCCATGCATATTTTCTCAATTTCTGTCAGCTGAAACTCTGAAATAAGGGAATTAAAAAATTCTGAGTACAGTGACCAAAAATACCAGAAAGAAACAAGATTTTTAACTGCTTAGTTAACTTTGCCTTATGTTTATGCAAAACAAGAGGGTTTTTTGAATTAAAAAAAAAATAAAATAAAATAAAAAAAAAATGCATGGACAAAAGGAGCTTAATTATCCCTTTTCTGTAATGTTTATTGTGACTCTGCTTTATTTACATATTTCCTTTCAATTATGAAGCCATTAGTTAAGAAAAACTTGTTAAGCATCTACAGAATTGAATGTGGGTGAATGTTAACAATGACAGTCTTCTGCATACTTGCTGAGTTCCAGAAAAAAAAATGTGGGTTTGGAAATAAAATATATGATCTCTGTTCCAAATCATAACTCCCTTGGCATCAATTTAGGTCTTAATATCAGCCTGAACTCCTACATGATTTTAGAGAAACACCATTTAGGTGAAAAAATCATTTAAGAAATTGCCATCATTATTTCAGAATAGCAACAAACATCATTCATGCTGTTTACTTTATCACTCAGTTCTCTGTGCGGCTTGTCAGTGCTGGCCAAGGCAAGGAAAACATTTAGTTAAAGAAAAGTCAATTTTTGAAACTTTGTAAAGGCACGCAAACAGCACAGCTGCCTGTAGAGCTTCTGATCGGGGCTGGTCAAACTGTGGCTCTTGGGCTGCACCCACCTGTGAGAGGTTGGAGTGCATGTCCTGTGCCTCCATAGCACCACACTCAACAGCCCACTGCTCCAGCCAGGGCAGTGTGCCCCGCCTTGTCTCACCTTAAAAACACCTTCCCACAGCTAGAAGCTGGTTCCTGAGCTTCCTGTGCTGGGAGACACAGATCTGACTCCCAGCCATATGGGAAGATTGAACTGCAGCCACCAGGGGATAAGGCACCCCAAATAAAGATCCTTACAGGGCACAGAATGAGCAGGGGTATCTTTTCTGCAGCTGATTTTTGTTCTATTTCTCATGTGATATGATATGCAGGAACCATTTACAGGAGGCCAAAATAATGCAAGTTAGATAAAAATATTCTGATCAGATTCTGTTCTACCTTACAGTCACTCACAGTGATTTAGTGAAAACAGCAAATAAAGAACCAGATTTGCAGAAAGTTTGAATTATAGCTAATTGTGTTAAGTTAATTTTGGTCTTATTGAGCCTGTAGCACATTTTATTGATTGTAAACAGAGTAAATTTAAAAGCTAAACCATAAAAGCCTCAAGTCTACAGAAAGAAACATGATATGTATGCTTACTAGCAGCATATCACTCATTCTAATTAAAACAAAAATACTGTGCTAATGACACAGGGGCCTGAGATGGTATTGTTCAGAGATGGTGAGATGTTTGCTTTTGGCTGAATAACACATCTGAACTACATCATCAGCAAATGCTAAGAGAAATCTGGATTTGCTGGAAGGAGCATCCAGTTGTGTCTCATAAGGATCTAAGCCACGATAGCATTAGCATGAAGGAAAGGCTCCCCACACTGATCCTTCTCAGTGTGGGAGATAATAACTGTAGCCTGCTCTTGAATAAGAAATCTCATGATTGACTCCAAGTTTCCTACATGTTTCAAAGCAACAATTCACTTAAAGGTTATTATTTATTCAAAACCCATTTTTGTTTTGTGCTTATGACATAACTGTAACACTACAAGGAGGAAGCTCATTTTCATCCTAATGATAACTTTTGCAGAGACTAAACTTGTGGGAACCCATCAATTTCAATAGGTAACCCAATCGGCACTGAATCTGATCATATGGAGTACACAGAGATGACAATTATATGACTGAGAATGAGCTAATCACATTCAGACTGCAACAGATAAACTGGCCTAATGGATCACAGGCTGATTTGAGAGCTATTGATAACATTGAGCATGCTACACTATGCAAAATAAAAGGAAAGTAGGAATCACTTCTCCCAGTACATATAATAACTTTAATCCTTGTAAAACAGACACATGAAAGTGTTATCAACCACTTCTATTTAGGGCATTATATACCACATAAGTGGAATATGTGCCAAAATTTCAAAAATAATAATAATGTCTGGTGACACTAATTTTTAATTTAAAAAATAATAATCGCAATGGCTCACAACAACAAAAAAAGGGGACTTATGCAAACATGGAAACTGACAATGTGTTTTGTATAATATCTGGTTATGCACTAAACTTTTGTTTCATTCCTGTGTTGTGATCTACCACCTTGTTTCAGACAAATGGCACAAAAAATCTCATCTACTGGTGGAAATGTTATTTTTCTGAGACAAAGAAAAAGTTCCTCTTCTGAGGTCCAAGATTGTTGTACCACACACACAGCAACAATCTACCTAGGTCATTTCTCTTGTTGGTGGGAGAATGGAACATATTTGTGAATGCTTGCACTGAAGCAAAACAAATTGAAATGATACTGCAGCGATCGAGCTAACAGCACCACAAAACTCAGATTTCAATGGAAGTTTCCCCTTGTAAAAATGGGAAACACATATGAAAGGCATAATATAAATAAGAACCTCCCCCAGCCTCCAAAAAGTAAATATACTACAGCAAGCAATAACAAACCAAGCCGATGTCTATCCCTCAATTCTACTGGAGCTCCAAAACAGGAAAAATAATTCTATGTAAATTTCTCTGTGTGAATGATAAACCATGCTAAAAATTGCCAATGTACAGAAATCAGCAAGCAGGCACTGACTTCAGTGTTCACACTGAGCCATGCTGAGAAGCACACAGTCTAACCCTGCACAACAGAGAAATTTCCCAGGTAGCATTTCCTGTTGTCCCACACATGTGACACGTGCAGGGTACCCATCTGAACATAAAATAGAAAATAAAATAAAACAAAATAAAACAAAATAAAACAAAACAAAACAAAATAAAATAAAATATGATCAATCCTAGCAAGCCAGTCTGAGCTCAAGAAAAATGAGGAAAAGATGCCTAGGGAAATTTGCATGTCCAACTACCAGATGCACTGAGCTGAAAATAAAATTCCCAGTGGAATTCTGCAAAGGCAAGCAAAGTGTGACCCATCTGCCCCTAGTTTGCAAGCATGACTTTGACCTGAATCAGAGCTGGTTAGATCTTTCTGCTGTCTATATTTTTATAATATTTTAAAGAAAACTCCTCAAAGCCTTAGATGTCAACAAACAGTCCAGATATTTAACAGGTTCTTCCACAATGTCTGTCATGCTAGATTGCAACATATGACAGTTAGCCACAAATGGCCGTAATTAATATATATATATATATATAAGCACGCATTATAATATATATTTATATATAACCCAAGAACGAAATGCCCAAATGCCCAGTCTCCCACACCTTGTATCCACATCGTTACATTATCAAGTGATTTTGGGAATACATCGGAAGTACAGACTAATTAGGAATGAATACTTTTTTATTATGCTTTATTTATAAATTTGTTTATAATAATGTAGAAGTTTTAAACAAGTTCCTAGTCACAGGTGAAAAAGAAGCTCTGAGAGATGGAGGGGTTTTGGAGAGTGAACAAGTGAATTATGTCCATAGAGGACAGAGGCATACTGCCTTTAGTAATGCTGAGGGAACAGCAGTCAGAAATATTTTCAAACAAGACCATGCTCTCCATGGTACCAGGATGCTGAGACTGAGTCGAAATCAAGGCTAAAAATAAATAAAATAAATAAAATAAAATAAAAATACAACACAACTTTTTATTTTATTTTTTTTTTCTTGACAAATAACTATGCAGTGTGAGGAAACTTCTATTTGCAGGTTACAAACATAAAAGTTTCTGTTAGAGTACAACCGAGAGCTCTGTATTTAACTCCTTCAGATGTTAAGTGTTGTTCTCATCCTTTAAAATATAAATGTCAGTAGCTAACCTGAAGGCTATCTATAAATCAAACCTGCACTGTATAAAAACTGTTACTAGTGTCCTAATGGGTCAACCAGAAGAGATGCCCTCTCTAAAAGAGCTGGATACCAGATTCCCCTTTCATTGATCGAGGTTTCAACTCTGGGTGCTTGAGTTTATGACAAAAGAGTTCACAACACTGCTGGCAGGAAGTCGATACTTTGATAGATACCCTTTGCAGTTGGTCCTGTCTCTAGCACTTTAACCATGCTTTCACTCTGACAGTTATTACTGCTGCAATAAATTCTTCAGTAAAACAAATAGGCTCTCTGAAAATGTATTAGCCCAGGCACACTATTTTACTTAATATAACTACAAGTCTTAAACAGGTAACTGCCACAGTAAATAGGCCAATATATTTAGAAAGAACTGTGTGTGTGTACTTACAGTAAGTTACCTAAAGTTCTCTTCAGATCAGGTTGCACGGTATTTATTACACCTTCAGGTTATACTTTTAAAATTCACAAAGTAACTGACAGTAGCAAACACTTTAAAAATATATTTTATATAAAGCTGTAAGAATTCTCCCACAGCTTTCAAAATTGCATGGGTGAATTCGAAGCCTACAGTGTCCCCTAGACCCTTCTGTGCTGTTGAAATATAGTCTGCATTTTACTCTTGTTTGACCTTAATTTCTGCTTATCTCACAAGAAATCTCAATGCTATTACCATTTTCGTACAGAATGTTTAATAGTGAATAGCATCAGGTTCTGTCTGAATTGGGTGGTGAAACAGATAGGGTCAGGAAGGCCTCACTGGGGTCCATCAGAAGCAGAAATTCACTGGCATACTCTCTCTGTTTAGTAATGTTACACCATCTCGTTTAGCAATGTTAGTCCCAAAGAATATTTCTGTACAGTTTGGAATCCAGTTCTCATCAGGTCATTGCATAGGTTCATCCAAATTGTTTTGTGCATTTCCATTAATAACAATGAGCAAAATGAGAGAGTTTTCTTTACTGTATTTTTGGTTTTCTTCTATGTTGTCAGGTTTCATGTTTTTCTGTGTGCATTAATTAGGCATTTTCACTAGACATAAGGACAAGATTAATATCAAAGGTAAATTATCAACTTCTATCCATATTCACTTCACTTACCCCACTTTCACAGAGAAACTGTCAACATACAGAACCCTTCAGCACTCCTTTCTACATCCAGAGACTTTGTGTCACTTAGGCAAGATGTCTTGAGACATCTATCCTTCAAGATTAAATGCATCCCTTCTGAGTGGCAGTTGCCACAATTGAAGTAAGCATTTACTGCTAGTGCTCAGCCATGCAGCTAACTGCTCTGTAGCTGGCTGTGGCCTCTTGAGGTGTAGGACATTCATGGGGGAACACTGGTAATTTTGTTTTACCCTGCAGGCATGCAGTTTCTGGCTACATTGCGAGGAAATATCGTTGAGTCCATGCTGAGATTGCTGTGCCTGCTGCTCAGAGCTCTCATGAAATGAACTGAAAGGATAAGAGCTCTCTTGACCTTTAAAGTCTACTTGTTTGAGGTGATAGATCTCCCAGACATTTGCAAAATAATAATAATAATAATTAAAAAATAAATAAATAAAATCTTAAGACCATTAAACAACAAAAAAAAGATAGGGTGAAAAAAAAAAAAAAAAGTGATCAAAATTCCAGCTATTAAGACAAAGAGAAAATCTGTGTTTTAGCAAAAGCATAAGTGAGTTGGGAAATAAACTTCATTTCCAGTATTTTATCAATAAAAGCTCTTAAGGATCTCCTTCTCATTCTATACCTTTCCCATCAAAAAGTTACATTCTTTTTATTTTTTTAATCCCCATTCTGTTTTTTCAGACCTGCCCCCTCTTCTTAACAGGGATCAAATCAGCCAAAACATTGACTTGGTAGCATAAGCAAGTGAAATGATGCAGAAAAACACAGATCCAGTCAAGATCAGGTATAATCCCTAGGACAATATGACCAGAAATAAAGACAAAATATTATAAATTATTATAAACAAAAATATATATATTTAAAAATCTCTCAGTGTCCAGGGTTCAATCAGTTAATCAGATGCAGGCTGGCTAAATGGTTTCCTAAGAACAATCTTAATTTCGCAAACACTGCTTCCCCTCTGTATCACCAACACTTTGTCATTCCCCCACACCCCATATCTCTGCAAAGATAGGCATGATCCACCTCCCATGCGGTTAAATCCTTATATACCAAAGCAGAAGAATGTTTAGCCAGTTTAAACGCTTCTGCATCTGTGCAGTGACTCAAACCCTGAAATTATTTAGTTATTTATTTGTGAACTTTTTGAAAGAGATGTGCATGTAAGAAGTTCTTTGAGAATGTAATGCACAGGTCCAGCTGGTTGAACATCTTGTTGCTCTTGAGAGAGATGCACAGTGAGGAACAAAAGGATATGGCCCTGGAGGGAGAGGAAACAGTGTGTGCTTTTTTGTTTGTTTTCCTTGTTTGTTTGTTTTTGTTTTTAATATATCAAACAATAAAATCTGCAACAGTGACATGGAAAGGTCTACAACACTAATATATTTCTTTTTTTTTCTAACAGCAGCATTTACAGTTACTGTATTTCACAAGTGGTAATCCATTTGGATTCAGCAAGGTAGGATTTGTCTTTTTCAATCTTGGCATAGGACAGTACAGACCTGAACAGAACTACAAATATTTTGCCCCCTTTTATGTTTACATAAATAATGCTATTGTTTCTCACAGTCTGTAACATGCACACTGCCATGACAGAGTACATCGAACAGAAAGAGTGGAAAGCACAATGGAAATCCATTTTATAATAATAAACTGGTTGAGTCAGGGATAATCACGCTTTGGTCCTTTGGTAGGACCAAAGACCTATCAGATAATGCTGCCTTTTTATCATTCCAGTGGGCACAAGTCTTCTTGAAATCATTAGGTTCCCCCTTCCTCGTTCTCAGCTCTGAATTATTCCAAAAGGAGGAAGAATGACACATAACAGAACCTGGTTAAGAAATCACACAGAGAATAGAAATTATAGACTCCACCAGGGGAGAAGAAAATAAAAATGCCTGATAGCACTGAACTAAGAAAACAGATTTTCTCTAGTCAAGCTCAAGGTCAAGACCCATAGTAAAGGTTGGTCCCACTCTAGAACTGGTGATTCTTAAACCTGTGAACCTGTAGCAGAATTAGAGGAAGACTGGAACAATCTCCACTGCCCCCAAAACAGCATTTTTGAAGAATAAGCTCCTGTGCAGCCTATGATGCTGTCTTCTGGTGTTTAAAAAAAAAAAAAAAAAAAAAAGGGGGGGGGGGGATAACCTAGAATAGTCCTAGAATAGTGCCAAAAACATTTGCTTCATAGCAAGGGAAGGAATGTGACTGTACAAAGAGGAAAGGGTATCTGAATCACCCCATGATTTCAACTTGGGAAAAAGAAAAAATAAAAAAAAAATCTAGCCATTACCAGATGGCTAAGGAAGACAAACAGCAGGGCAAACAAACTTACATGATAGTTCCAGCTAATACTTTCCCAGACACCAACTGTTGTCAACATGGGGACTTTCAGAGCTGGATGTGGTTTCTACATATTTAGCAATCTTCAAAGGATGTCTCTTCCATAAACTTGTCCAGTCTCTCTTGAACCCGTCTCTATTTTTGCTATTTAGGAAAAGAAACGAAGAACAAAGGACAACTGTTCGTATGCCTAAGACTGGGACAAAGGCAACCTGGGTTTGACTTTGCATACTTCCTCCAGTTTACCTGTAGTTTTGATGTGGAGATCCAAATTCACCTCACTGAAATCAGGACAACAGTAACCCTATAATCCCTTCATAACATACTAGTGAGAGAAATCTATTGTCAAAAGTGGTTTGGACCTTGAAGATGACTACAGGCCATAAACCGCCATATAACCTTCAGAAGAACTCCTAGAAGTTCTCTCCCATCTCTTTACACATAGACTACCCATCAGACAGGCATCTATAAAAGACCAATACATTACTCTCATTTCAACTGCATGCTGAAATCACTGTGCCAGCAAGCTATGATTAAAGGGATTCAGACAAATTGACTGGGGAAGCAGAAAACCTCAGAAGAACTCCAGTTAAAGGCAAAAGGGGAACTTCCCAGTGCAGGTGAACAGTAATGACACCTACTCCAAGGCTGAGGACAGACCACATTATGGTAGCTCCAGACACATCTCAGCCCCTCACTAGAGCACCGATACACTGGTTCACACTTTTGTCTCCAGAGAAAAGGGTACTTTCACAGTACCTACTACCACACACAACAGCGTGGGCAACAGGAATTTGAACTGAACGGATGCAGTAAGGAGAGAGTGTGCTTTGCTTATCCATCACTAAAAATGGAAGAGTAAGTCTTCAGTAATGCTGCCATTATTTTTCTTGTCTTCTTATGCAAGAGGTGTATAATCCACCAAGATTTAGACATGGCTCTAGTTTTGCATGTTGATATTAAGTTCCTTGGAAGTGTGTACTGTGTGTATGAGAAAGCATGAGTAGTCTTACATTTCCGTCTAATACCATGCAAGATCTGCACCTTAGAGTGTGAGGCCTTTTGGACCAATTCTATAATTTGTTTTTCCATATTCATTTTGCTTGAAACAATGGATTCCTAATGTTTATCACAATTGCTACAATATATCAAAAGAATGATACTGCATCCAAAAGACTTTTAGCTGCAAAGTAATGGCACTGGAAATTCAATCATATCGCATGAATGGTTATATTCTTCACAAAATGGTCATGGTTTCCTTAACTAGTCCCCCCCCCAAAACAAACAAACAAACAAACAAATAAACAAAAACATTTCATAACACAGAGCAATACTTGGTTATTCTTTTCATAATAACCCTTCTTTGCTTAGAACTTAAACTTGAAGCTGTTCCTGATGGATTCAATCTTAAGGGCTTGATATATAGGTTTAGTATTTTACTTATTCAGCTCTGTTTATTCATACATGCAGAGCCAAGTTGGAAGAAGACAAGAGGACAACCACTGAACTGATTTTCCTGTCACTACTTCCTCTTGTTCTTGTCTGCATCTTGTCCTTCTTGCAGAAGGCCCATACTCCCCTCCATGCACTTGCCCAGGCTTGCTAGAAGGAAACAAGCTTTGCTGTTCACATCAAACATCAGCCTATTGATTTTTCTTCTATTTCTACAAAGATTTCTATATTCACAGCACTTAGCTGAAGAAAACCGGACCTTGGCTCTTTCCCTAGCCACACTGGACACATATTTGCTGACATGTCTTTTCAATTAGACTACCCAGAGCTGCACAGAAACAGGAAACCACTCTCAACCTCAAACCAATCCAGACACCGGAAACCAGGGATAGACAGAAGCAAGCTGCAGCTTCATTAACAACAGTCAGAGCAGAAAAAAGCAGTACTTGCAGGACAACCGACCGTCTGTTGATATATGCTGTACTGAAAGGCATAAACCCATCATTTATCCTTCTCACTTTGCTGTCTTAAGATTTGTTTCAACATACACAGATAGCATTAGCCAACTGTGAGCTAAGACTATGTCTTTACTGAAGTCACATGCAGTGAAAAGTTTACTGCAATGAAGGGATGTGCAAACCCCTTCAGATTCTCCTAGCCGTGTAGCCAGGACATTAGGGAACTCTGTGTGGAAAAAAGATATCCTGACACCAAGGAATATACAGCTGTGGCTGGGCAGCTGTAAAATAAACTAGAATGTCTCATACCTAAGTTCACATAAAAGTAGCAGAGAACACATTACATTGTCTTCTGGTATGTAAGTATATGCTGTGAGATGAACAGAAATATTTGGGGAAAAATCTTTAATGGGTTCTTCAATCCAGAAACTGAAGTTGGCATTATAACACTTCAAGATACTTCCTTTTTAAATAATGTTCACTTGCAAGCTAACAAACCACCTTATTAAAAAAAAAAAAAAAAAAAAAGTCAAAATCACTACACTGCTCTTTGCTGAAACAATATTTTTAGAGGAAAAAATTATTTATATATGTAAAAATAAAATAAAATAAAAATATAAAATAAAATAAAATAATTAGTGTTCCTGGTGGACTGTAGATCTGGCAAGATGACTATGTTGAAGTCTAAAAACAACAGATGTCAGTGATGATACCACAAAGTAACAGAGCATGAGAAACAAGTTTCTAAAGAAAAGCAAAATCTACATAATGGGAATAATATCATCAGTAACAACATCCTTACAGTTGACATTCTTCACACCCACTGCAAAAGAGCGTCATTTATCAAGATATCAGGAGTGTCACAGCACAGCTAGCCCCTGTCTTTGGCTCTGGGATCTGGATGTCTGATCCCTGATTGCCTTTCCAGTTATGCTGCTCTGCAAGATAAAAATCAACTATTCTCTTACTGACAAACATCCAGTCAAGCAATCAAATATTTTTCTACTTGTAAAGCAATGAATGCTATCCTTTGCTTGCTGATAGGTGCTCTTTTGTAAAGTAATACAAACCTGGTACTGAAAGCAGAGAAGGTTGAAAGAATATCCTTTTCTTCAATGTCAGCCATCAATTCCGTGACACACCCTATACAAGACACTGAAAATAGCACACGTATCTCCCAGAAGTCTCCACCATTCTGCGATAAGAATTTCTCTGTCATCAGCAGCTATAGGGAGTTTTAGCTGTTCCGCAGGACCTGGATCTAGGCCCAATTTCATCATTTGGATCAAGATCTCACAGGTATTAGAGATTAGAGACCATTCATAAGGACCACATTTTTTCTGAGATACGTAGTCAGACTGGCATCTAGTGGGATTTTGAAATGTGCCCAGGAGCCTAACAATTTCTGACACCCCCCCCTTCATTGTTGATCGACAGTTTTTGGTGGCTAAAAACTTCCAGGCAAGCACGTGGTTTTGATTTGTAGTCAATCTTCTGCTAGCAGAGCAATTCTAAACTAAAGATTCAGTTCTTGTTTCTCCCTTGACTTATTTTTTTATTTGGAAAAAAAAAAAAAAAAAAAAAAAGGCTGTTTTGCACTTGGACAGAGCTAGGAGTGGCAGCTGAATGTGGTAAACAGGAGACAAATGCATCAACTAGCAGGGTGGGTTTTTTATAGAAACTTCAAGTATCACTTGCAAGAAGATTTGGCACAACATGTTTTTATACAAGTACCACGTGTTGGACAGTTTGGTGCAAATATGTTCTCAGCAGACACACAGAGTGACACTAAAATGCTTTACCTCTCATTTCATTAGGAAAGTAGCCCTCTAGATAACATAATAGCACTGATGTTGTTGATTATCCGACACCAGAATTTTAATTTCCATAAAGACTTTTATCGAGATGACCTGTGTCAAAGAATGACATTAAATCCTATTGGTTATCACTGGTTCAGTGAAGAGACTTAGCCTGCAGGTGTGTCAATTTTGTTGAGTTTAAGTAAAAACGTTGAGTATTTTGATGACGGTTCATCTACAGAAGCAAATCAAATAGGAAAGAGGGAACATGTTCGTAACTAGAAGCACGTTTAGATCAGAACATAGATGTTAGGCACATATACAGATAGCATCAATTTTCACATTACATATTTCTTCTAAGTCCTTTATTCAATTAAACATCTTTCAATTGCCAAGAGACAATTCATAGGATGCTTATGTTGAGAAATAAATGCAGTAAAATAGTTTTATTTTCATTTTATATTTATTCATAACACTTTAAGTTGCTTTTGATTAGAAAAAAAGTTCATTCAATGTTTTTTTTTTTTAAAAAAAAAGTACCAGTTTGTGTTTGCATCTCTTGACGTGGGATGTTATATTAAATTATTCATTTTTACAGAATTGAAATTAATTATTGTGTATGAAATCCCAAACACATATGGTCACAGTGTTGGTTAGATCTGCCTCCTGCTATGCTTTAGAGATTCAAATTTGGAGGTAGCATGTTATTTTCCATGCCAAGACCACCTATGGTTTTCAAGATATAAGTATCTGAAAATTAGCATTTTCACACTGAGCACTTGTTCCAGCTTCAGTATACATTGATGACTACCATCTTGTAACTACATGTACTAGAAAGGATGTTAGCAATCTATAAATGTAATTTAAGTTCTGAAATTCACTGACTGACTGCATTTTCTACATCTACCTTTAGTACTATGTAACATCAATCTCTTCTTTTGAAATCCTTCAGAATGTCTCTTGACTGATAGCAGTGATTGGCATTAATTAATTTCAAGGGTCAGTTGTGAATGATTGGTTTGTCATGGTCAAGGACTGAATTATATACGATCAGGAGAGCGTGCTGAAATGGTCAGTCATTCAGTGAAAATCAAAGAACATAAGTTCAGATGGAAAAAAATTCATGACTCTGTTTATGAATGCAGCCAAGCTACTTTACATCTGAAATTAAGGGGTTTTGAAAAAATTATATTTCTTTCTGCAAATATCAGGGAAAGACCTACTCAGAAGATTCAGAAAAACTATTATTTATTATCTCTCTATATATAGGAAAATCAGATTGATTTATGTTACTATATAACTTTTTATTTCTTAACTCTTCATTAATACATCTGTAAAATATTCTATCAAAACTTAGGAAAGGAGAGAGATTCCAGTCTAACAGCAAAAGATAACGATCACTGCTTTTTACTTTTTTTTTTTTCTTTTTTTCTTTTTAATGCTTGCTTATGTTGATTCAACTTTGCATTCTGTTTTGTTTCTCCTGCAGTGTGTAACTAAAATGGAAGTGAAAAGCAAATAATAGAGTCAGGGGAACAATACCTTCTTCCAAGAAAGGAAGAATCGCCCATGATTTTTGGTTAACTTACATACTGATAAAGATCAAGATTGAAAGCATTCTAAACAAACACATCAATGAATGTTCATTGCTTGAAGCTTTTGTAATAGTATAGTAAATATCTAATCTCCTACGTCAGCACCTAAGGAACATATGGAGTAGCCATATTGGGGAATATCATTGTAGAGAAGTATTTAGAAACCTGCTAGATATTGATAGCAAAAATGGTAACCCAGTTTACTCACCCTAACATCTGAATTGGTGGTGGTGCAAGCTAGCAAGTATTCAGTAAAAACATAAATATATATATTTTTAAATATAGTTATGGAATTTTCTTATTTCATGAACCTCTTGAGTTTTCCAGGCATAGAAAGATATAACAATATTTATCAATCTGTATAAGCACTCAGTTCATTACCAGAGAATATCATTTAGTGCAATATTAAATTTTTAATATATAGCTATCATACATGGACCAAGCATCAGACCAAAAATCAAACTGGGTAAATTAATTCTCTACAACTCTTTTGTATTCAAATTAGAATATATTTCTAAGAAAACTAAAGCCATGACAGTACAGAAAGTCTTGATATTCCAGTCATCTGGAATAGTACATTATTTGTT
This sequence comes from Aythya fuligula, assembly GCF_009819795.1. NCBI lineage: Eukaryota > Metazoa > Chordata > Aves > Anseriformes > Anatidae > Aythya > Aythya fuligula. The sequence continues at coordinate 13,458,420 of NC_045563.1, read as the reverse complement.
CTTGTTGTATCCTAAACATGAAAGATGGCAGATAGAAAATAGGATTAAAATTTATTTTATAAGATGAAACTAAACCTTTGGCAGACAATAACAGACTGATGGGCTAGAATAGACTTTGGTCTAGACATCTTGGCTAAATATTTCAGGGCTTCTCAGGGCAGTAGCTCATTAGACAGGAAATATTTATTTTAGTGACTTGAGATTTAACTGTAAACTAAGGTGTAAAATATATACCTGTTATTTCCAACCAATCCACTGGAAACATAGAAAGCAGGCAGAGATGAAAAGATGGAGTGCAGCTGTGCAGAAGGAACATACAAACCATAGTTATGGACAGTCCCATTAAGTACACTCCCAGAGCTAACTGTGCAAATTAACACAGTCTACATCTCTATGGGTTCATCAGCAGGACTGTAAAAGCAGGACTAGTTGATGAAAGAGTAATCATTTTCATCAAATGTAATAGTCTGTCATACATGAGCATACTAGCTTGTGAAATACAGAAGGGAAGAAAAGAAAGAAAATCCATCATGAGTGTTCTGCTCAGAAAAAAAAAAAAAAAAAAAAAAAGAAAAAAAAAAGAAAAAGAAAAAAGGCTATTTTGCATCTGGTACATATCATCTAATCACTCAGGCAGATAGATCCACAGTACCAGCCAAGCATCACTGGCAGTAGGCATCACTACTTTTTGGCATTGTGCTGTGACTTTATGAACTCCATTAAAGTACGTCCCAGGCTCGCCTCTGCCACTGCAGCTGCAGAAAACGTATTATGGTGGCAGCAAGGACTGGAAGACCAGGAACTATGGAACATGACTGTGTAGAGCATGCACATCAGAAAGCAGCACCAGTTCTGCTTCCTGTCAGCAACACAGTTACCTTACCAGGTTACTTTGCACTTGTACCATTACCAAAAACACCACAGAGAAACAAGTATTAAAGATAAAGTTGCTTGGCTCCGGTATTATTTTTTTTATTATTATTATTAATTTTTTTTTAATCAAGGGCAGCTATTGGGCTAGCTATTGGGCAGCTATTGGGCAGCTATTTAGCTATTTGTAAGAGCTTTTTCAGGATCATGAAAGATGTGACTATGGATCTACTGAGGTAAAGTGATTTTTCACAGTCCATTATTAATACTGAACTCATCACTACTGGCTGCCCTGATATTATTCAAATTATTATGATATCAGTGCTTTCTTTTCAGATGTAGATGAAAAATTCAAGAGGATTCCAATTTACAAATCTCACTAATCTCTATTTAAATGGGCTTTGTTTGTTTAATAGCAATTCTAGCCTTCATTGTTTCTGAGAAAACTCTGAAGATAAGGTCTAAGTGCAGTCTAAGTCTAAAATCAAGTCTAAAACCAATCTAAAACAAAGGATCTTGTTGACTATAAGACAGTCTTATAAATTTGGAACTTTGGGGCATAGTAATGCCACCACTAACTTATCACAGAGATTAGAGTAGTCCAGTGAAGTGCAAAATTTCTCAATGCATCTCTCTCAGGAAGCCACAAGAATGGGGCCTCTGACAGTGAGTGGCACATCAGTTTTCTCAGGAATGCCATGGTACACATATCTAGCATTGTTTGTAAATAAATAAATAAACATTATAAGTATGCTGAATGCCAGCTCTTCCCATCTGCTCTTCAAATCTAACAAGATCCAATTTCTTAAAGTTGTCGAGGCAAAAGTGGACCTTTTGTATTTGTAAACTAAAAGGTAAATTAATGGATTTCATTTTATTAAATTGTAATTTTAAATTAGGTCTTTTTTGTTGTTTTAAAAACATAGGGACCATTGTCATTGTAACAGTGTCATAGTACATTATTATTAATGCAATAGCACCTAAAGTCCTAGCCATGCTAGGTTCTTAAACAGGCTAGGTTCTGTACTAATATAATACTTCCAATCTGTGTATGGAAACCATGCCATCAGTAATCCCACACATGCAGAATATTCAAAAAATTCTGTTAAAGACTTAAAGGTGAACAGTAATGCTAGCAAATACTAAATGAAGAGAATTGGTAATATTGATTGCAAATCATCTTGGCCATCAGTGATAAGCCAAGTAAAGAAAAAATAAAATAAGCAGCGCTTTGTCCATAATAAAGAACTTGCTTTCAAAAAATGTTTGGATATCATCCACTGCTATGACATCACATTAGACAATTTTACTCTTTATAGCTCTTAAATATGATCTAACAACTAAAACTGACAGTAAAGTTACTGCAGAATGATCTGGTATCCTTTAAAATGTACAGGAATGCTTCCACTGCCTTTAACGGAGGCCTTAAAGCAAGGAAGATTTGATCAAAACACAGGAAAGTTAAAAGTTAGGCTTGCTAAACAGTTAAAGGTAGATACTAAGGCTTATGAGAAACCCTGGTGATGGACATATTAAAAATACCTCAAATGGAGATACATAAATAGGCTGTAGATGAGTAACAAGGTCACGTGGCATCAGTCCTCAGGTGATGCTATTAGGAGACAGCTGGTGCCTGGAAGCATGTACTAGATCATATGTTTTTAGTTGTGGGTTTTTTTCTTTTTGTTTGTTTGTTGCTTTGTTTTGTCTTTCAGGAAATTTGGTATATTTCCAAACATTGGTGGAAAGCAGAAACAGAGAGAGTAGGCCAACTATCCACACTTCTTGTCTGACCCCTTAATATTAGGATTAACTACGATTACCAATTAGGATTAATTATGCTTACCAATATGATTACAATTATTATTATTAATTTGGTATGTGTACATGGACATAAGTTTACCAAGGAGAGTACACTTTCTGCTACAGTAGATATATCCCTGATCTTTTTTCCTTTCCTCAAGAGAAGATAACCCAGCTTCAGAGACTTACGATACTAGAGAAGCAGTTTAATAAAACAGCAAGCTCTACAGGAAGAATGATCAGACATTAGGTAGTGATCAAACTAATGATCACACAATGCAGGTAAGTGCAGAACTATCAGTACACAGCTGACGCAAGTGTTGCAAAGAGTCTAGCCATCACTCTATACATTTGGGGGAAGAAAAAAAGAAAAAAAAAAAAAAAGAAAAAATAATATAGATGGTGCAGACCAGTGCTACCATATCAGCAAACTTAGGGGGGTGATAGCCTGTGTTGAAAAGTAAAATAACCTACAATTTGCTCTGTTAGTACTTTGTCAGCCAAATAGAGAGCAGAGTGTGCAGACAGTTTCTAATTCCAATACCAGCAGGTTATGGCTAGCAATCAGTCAGGAAAAGACCAGGGTTGAGTCTACCTTCCTTTACCCGGGTTACTACAGTTCCAGGACAGGGAATATGAACTTGTATTAGAAATGATTTTATTGGAACTTTTTTCCTTCTGTATTTTTATAGTGGTTGTGCTGCCTTGAATAAAATAGTCTGTTTATTAATATGCTCACTAAAAGGAAGATTTCTCCTAACATACAATGTACAGTCATTGGGCCCTTAGTATATTTTCTATGATTTTTATATTATTACTACCTTCAATGTACTGTGCATTATAAGTTTGGGTTTGCTTGCTTTTAAATCATGACCAACTGACTTTCATTTTCTGATGAGAAGAGCTTTAAAAGAAGAGGAGGAAAATTGTCTTAAAACCTTCAGTGGCCAAACTAGACTATAAACTTAAAATGAAAGAAATCTCTTGCAACTCTTAAAGGCATCCATATTTTCTCCACATTCAAGAAAAGATGCAAACTATTTCTGTGGACACCGACAGCATATCCTAACAGATAACAACAATAACCAAACTGCCTGAGTGCATATGCTGCCAATAGGACCCAGGTTTATTACCATCTATGAGTACTACCGCTGGGATTCAGCACAATCATTTGGATGTTAAACTTCACTAGATTTGCTTGTTGAAAACTGGTACTCACAATAGAATCATAGAATAGTTTGGGTTGGAAAGAACCTAAGGTCATCATTAGGTCATCTAATTCTAAACGTGCTGCCATGGGCAGAGACACCTCCCACCAGACCAGGTTGCTCAAAGCCCCGTCCTGCTTGGCCTTAAATACTTCCAGGGCATCCACAGTTTCTCTGGGCAACTTATTCCAATGCCTCACCACCCTCACAGTAAAAAATTTCTTTCTAATATCTAGTCTAAACCTACCATTTTTGTTGGTTGGTGTTTGTTTTGTTTAAAGCCATTATTCCTTATCCTATCACTCCACTCCCTAACAAAGAGTCCCTCCCCAGCTCTTCTGTAGCCCCTGTTAGGTACTGAAAGGCCACTATAAGGTTTCACCGGAGCCTTCTCTTCTCCATAAACCCCAACTCCCTCAGCCTGTCTTCATAAGACAGATGCTGCAGCCCTTTGATCATCCTTGTGGCACTTGTCTGGGCTCATTTTAATATGCCCATGTCCTTCTTGCACTGGGGGCCCATACCTGAATGCAGTACTCTAGGTGGGGTCTCACAAGAGCAAGCAGAGGGGTAGACAATCACCTCCTTCACCCTGCTGGCCATGCTGCATTTGATGCAGTGAAGAATATGGATGGCTTTCTGGGCTGCAAGCACACATTGCTGGCTCATGTCGAGCTTCTCATCAACCAACACCCTGAGGTGGTCCTTCTCCTCAAGGCTGTTTTTAATCCATTCTCCCCAAAGCCTGTATTTGTGCTTGGGATTGCCCTGGCCCAGATGCATGGCCTTGCATTTGGCCTTGTTGAATCTCATGAGGTTTGCACAGGCCAACCTCTCAGTCCTGTTCACGTCCCTCTGGATGACATCCCTTCCCTCCAGTGTGTCAGAAAAAAATAAGTAAAAGCTCTGACTGGTGAACTATGAATGTATTATAGTTCTAGTTATGTTGGTTCCCTGCCATCTAAAAAATACCATTATTTTAAAGTTCTATAAGAAGGTAGAAAAAAAAATGGAGAAACAATGCAAGAGATTAATGGATCATTTTAAGCATTTAATAAGAATGAGGGTACATTTTGGATACAGGTCATAAAACTGGCTCAAGACTGACAACAATGTGTAATGACTGTGCAAAGGAATCCCCATTATCAACCTAATAGGCAGGAAAAGATAGATTAGGATGGCACAGTGTTCACATGTGGCCTCTTGGGGATCGTTTCTTAAATGAATTCTTAACATGCAATGCTGTAAAAAGATGATTTGTTGAGACTCGAGGACAATTTCTTTCCCAGATATTTCAATGGTTTTAGCATAGCTGATGACATTTTCTCCTTAGGTTGTGTATCAGAAAAAAACACTAGGAATATATTAAACGGTACAAGAGCGTAGTTTAACAAATTGAGCATTCTACGCTGTATTCATCAAACTTCATATACTGCAGGGCAAAAATATATATTGCATTAAAGCTTTGAGAATCACAAAGAGAAATGTTGAGAAGAGAAATGTTGAGAAAGAGAAACTGTTGTTCCCTATTGGATCCATTGGACCTACAAGAATCAGAATCATAACATTTGGCTGTGAACTCATGACTGGAACCAGTCTCCTTAAATCCCAATGGCAGCCATTAATCATGTGAAAATCCATAGTGCATTTTGTCCATATTAAAATATGGGGGCTTTACATGGAGAACCAATGACAGACACTGAAGACATTATATTAAATTACAGATTTGGACAAGTTATCCTAGTATTGAAAAAAAAAAATCCTTCTATCCATATCTGCCAAAAGAGTAACAAAAAGACAGCATACCATATCTAACTTAATGAGGGCTTTTCACTGAAGGAAAAAGATAGCAGGTTCTAAGCCACCTCTCCTTATGCAGGAATGTATAGCAGAACATAAAGTTGTTAATCCCTGTCAAGGTATGGGAAACAATGGACAAAAAAAAAAAATTCTTCTGTATTAATTCCTCTATGAAAAGGTCAATAATTACCTGTCCCACCAATGGCACAGAGAATTAAAATATTTAGAAGAAACCAGTCTTATGTAACCACACATTTATCCTCTTCATAATGACTGTCTACTGAGTTTCTTTGCCTTCATCACCCAGTGACTTTGAGCCTTCAGTGATGAATTTCTACCTAGTCTGACATACTTGTAACAACCTAGTTCAAGATAGGAGTCTAAATGTTAATTCAGTTTCATAAGTGTTTTTGAAAATCAGCACCTGATTAGATACTAGTTCTCCATAGAGAGAATTCCTCACGTAGCTTTGCACCAGATATTGTTGTCCCCTGGTCAACTAACAGGTCAAAAAAAAAAAGATCAGTAGGAAGCCAAAGTGAGAGGAATCTTATGAGAGGGAGCTAAAGATACTGCTGCAAAAGGTGTTATAAGAGGCACAAAGAATTTTGCAGTGGGTAAATTAGGCAGCACTTTGACATACTACATACATCTGTAAGGAACCAGGCTCCATTAAGTATGCTGCTAGCAGAACTTTTATTTTTCTTGTTCAATAGAAGGAGCAGCCTTTTATGTACACAAGTAAGGATGTGAAGAGACCTCCAAAACATTTTTTCTTCAGTATGACAGCAAACTGTTATACTTGTAACTTAGCTGAACTGGGATGCATTATACAGGGGATCAGAATTTGGTGTTGTATATATGATGCTCTGAGTCAAAGTCAGCTAATGTCAATGGGGCCCCATCTGCTGCCTTCAGCAGACTTTGAATCAGGCTTGTTGCATACTGATAAAGGTAAAGCAGAAGGGGGCCTTGAATTCTCATTCTGATTTATGCTGAGTAATTGAATACAAATATAAAGACAATATAAATAACTTCAGAAAGGTCACTTGGCTAGTGAGGCTAGGAAATAAATTTAGAAGCCTTAGGTACATGCCTAGACTATCAGAGAAAATACTTCATCTGAACATATAATTATTTTATTATTTTTTCTTTTTGTTGGTTGGTTGGTTTTGTTTTGTTTTTCTTTCCTAGAATACTAAGCATCATTCAGAATAGGGTTTTTCTTTGTTTTATTATTTCATTTTTCCTCCCATTCTTAATGTAGTAAATCAATAGGGCTTTTCAGCTCTTTTCTTAAAGCTCAATCTTACTATTGATCTCAACTCAAAGATCCCATTTTACTTCAGTAAGTCTCAAATACATATGGACAGCCAGACTTAGCCTTAATAAGTTTCTGTATCAGCATCATACATGATATATGCAAGTTTATGTACAGATCTGAGAATAGCGCAGCAGCACAACTGCTAGATACACCAAATACAAGAGTGCTGCTTATCATTGTGACCCACTAAATGTTCTTTGACAGTAACATATGAACCAGTCTGCTAGGTAGTCTAAGGAATAGGGTGCTTAAGTGTGGATATCATTTCCAGAGTGAAGAGAGAGTTAAACATGTGTGTTTTCTTTGTCATTGACTTAGATGTTTGTCTTCTGAGAGTCATGAGGTTTTCTCCAATCTGGACAGTTCATCCATTTTGGTCCTGTATATGCTTGAAGATGATCTATTGCCCCATTCTCAAACCCAAATCCTACATATGTAGAAATCTACTTTGTACTTCCTGACCTGAGATAAAGAAAGTTTTGAGGTAAACCATTCTCAGGCTCCTGAATGGTTTAAGCAATCTGCAGGTTGTATCAAAAGAAACTGATGTGTCCTCCCCTCCCTCCAGATATCCTGAGATGGTAAAATAGTAATAAAGCTTTCAAATACCATTTTAAAGTTGTGTTTGCCTTTTAGTCTCTAAGCTTCTTGAACGCACAGGGGTTATAACTAAACCTAGCCATAACTTAGGAAAGGGAGAATCTGACCAGAAAAATACGAAATTTGGGATTGTTGAATATTCATGTAGCCTGAAGATGAAGTTTATAATCTGTCAGGAGAGCTGGCAAGACAGGCAAGTCTACTTGCACCAAGGCCATCAAATCAGCTGTAGAAGCATCAGATCTATCCTACAGAACTTGTAAAAAAGGAGTAGTGCCAGAAGCACAATAACAGCGGAGTCCTAAGGCTAACTTACCCTGCTGAAAAGGATGCACTGGGACTCCAGGGCAACTAGTCTACATATAGATTGGGTTATTTATATTGATTAAATACCCACTTTACAATGGAGAAGCTGTAGTAAAAAAAATCATGAATGAAAGCTATACAGGAAGGCAGTAGTGATCTTGGACCAGGCCAAAGCAAATTTTCCAGTTTCTATTCCAGTGTTCTAACTCCTAGACAGTCACTCACCTATTCAGGTTTATATAGTATTCTGTGCTGCTTACAGCAATGAAATCCAAGCATGTATTACTAGCAGAACTACAGCTTAATGATCCTACCCTTAATAGGGAAATGTTTGAAATGCAAGTCCCCAGTCTTGGTCACAAATTTAATGTTAACCATATGACAGTCCTGTCTAGGAAATGGCACTTTCAAGATTAAAGCTAAGAATGTTTGTTTACAAGATTTACTTATGACTTTGCAACCAATACAGATCACCTACAAAGTCCAAGAGCCAATTTAGACCATCATTCTTTCTATCCCACCTGCAGAGAACTTGTTCTTACATGTCAAAATGCACAATGCACATCTAAATGGTCCCTGATTGAAATAATGTATGAAATTATTAATAAAAGATTTTTGTGCAGACAGTGCACACTCTTAGAAGGAACACAGCATTTTATTATCCCACCAAATTCATTTTACCTCACACTATGTTCCTGGACACTTAGCAATTGGCCAGGACAGAATCTGAAAGTCTTCTGAGGAAGGAATCTGCTGCTTGGGTCTGGGGTTGTTCACAGTGCACTGTAGAAAGGAGAGTTGCTTTGCTTGACTGCACTTCTTGTGCCATGCACAGAAAAGTTACAGCACATCCAAGATCACTGGGGAAGGACAAGTGAAGCAACCATGGGAATCTAGTGACTTATTTGCCCTGCCCCTTAAGGTATAAACTGTTTGGTTAAAGGAAAAGGTGAAATTTTCTAAGAGCTGCAAAGGACTGGGAAACTGCCTGGGGGCAAATGAAAGCAGTAGGAAGAGAAGAGATGGTGTTTGGGGCTGGACAGGAAATAGAAAGAATCCATGATACTTAGTCAGGAGCCAAACAGTCTTTGGCAGAAAAGTGTTTTATTTCTACTGTATGTTCTGTAATTAAAATGGATCAGGAAAACAGAAATAACTACTGTTATTTCTGAAATACTAATACTACTTCAGTTCACCTAACTCATTCTCATTTGTGGCACAGCAAAGAAGGCAAGGGTGATGTTATAGACTCAATTTATATGAATGCATCTCATTTTAATTGTCTATAACGGATGTAAAAAGAACAGCATGCAAACTGGGATAAAAGTCACTACCACATTACATTCTGTTGTTCTGTTTCACCTTATCTACTTACAAATCCAAATAACCCAACTATCCAAGTCTTTTTAAACCATTGTATTTCACCAGTGTGTAAAGGAATGGGGATAGAAACCTATGCAGACTCCTCAGGGAATAAAGCTCATTCTGTTTCTGCTAATTAAAGTATCATTTTCAATGTAAGTGATTATTTATATTACAGCACTTCACAAATGCAAACATATTTACCTCCTTAACAGCTCAGTGACATAGGCAGTGTTCAGTCAAGTTCAGCATTACCCTCAGTACTTATATGGAGGGTGAACTTGATCACTTCCCTCCACCTTATATGTGGTAAAACTAAAGAAAAAACAAGTGACTGCACTGGAAGGAAAGCTGCAATAAAACAGAAGCAAGTAGTTTTTCCCTTTATCCTCCTCTTTACAATGAGCTGCTTTTCTCTCATTCCTGCTTTGTTAGAGCAATATTAAAGGTTTAATACCATAACCCTGGCTCACCCAAGAAGTGCTTCTGCAAGCAGAAGCATCCCATGAGTTATGTGAAATTAGTGAGTGCTGCTATATGATGGGACTTTTAAAAAAAGGGCCCCAGGTGGAAGTTGCTCCAGTGCAACTGGTGGAAATCCTTTATGCCATTTTCCATGTTATCAAAAACCATCTGTGAAATTAAGATTTGGAACCCACAACATTAGTTGGTATTAGAAGCTCCCCACAATACTTCAGGCTCCATCTTGTACTCTGCTCTCATGTATTCTGCTCACCTTGTGTTCAGCTCTGGTGAGGCCACACCTTGAGTACTGTGTTCAGCTTTGGACCCCTCAGCACAAGAAGGGCATTGAGGCCCTGGAACATGTACAGAGAGGGGCTACAAAGGTGGCAAAGGACCTGGAACAAGTCCTATGAGGAGCAGCTAAGGGAACTGGGGTTGTTTATTCTGCAGAAGAGGCTCGGGGAGACCTTATTGCTCTCTACAGCTACATGAAAGGAAGCGGTGAGGAGTTGGGGGTCAGCCTCTTTTCACAGGTAACTAGTGATAGGACTAGAGGGAATGTCCTGAAGTTGTGCCAGGGGAGGCTCAGGTTAGAAATTAGGAGACATTTCTTCTCAGAAATAGTCAGGCATTGGAACAGGTTACCCAGGGAGGCGGTGGAGTCACCGTCTCTGGGGTGTTTAAAGAAAAGTTGGATGTGGTGCTTAGGGACATGGTTTAGTTAGTGGGTGATATTGGTGGTAGGGTGATGGTTGGATCAGATGATCTTGGAGGTCTGTTCTAATCCTAATGATTCTATGATCTATGATAGTGCACTGATTCTTACCTATAATGGCACACTCACTGCTTGCTATAACATGCATCCAAAATCATTTGCTCTGTTCTTTGGGATTCCATCCTCTCATATGGTTGGGCCAGTACACTATGAACTCTTCAATGCATATATTTAAGTAAAATATCCTGTTTCTGTAAATGAAGAATACTTGTTTTCTCCCTCATAGATGTGCAGGCATGCCTCACTAACAATTACTGAGGGTCATGGGCAAACAATTTCTACACCTACTGTACATAGTAATTGTCATGAGAAATTATCTTCACAGCCTTCTAAGCTTCCCATTTGCAAACAATGAACTGCCTGATAATTCTATAGTTTACAATTCATACACATTAGCCTGGCGTATACACAGCAGAACTTTCCAATAGAAGTCAGCATTGATCATCAAAAGTTTATTCCATACTTCATAACTGGGAATAAAATGCTTGGCATATTTTTATGAACAAAATAGTCATTTTCAGTGCTTCTGGCTGTATATTATTCCTGACTAAATGGACATGCTGCAAACCTCCTACATTCTAGCATATGGCTTTCTTACATGCTTCAGAAAGAGAAATTAAACACTCATTAATAGTCTCTGTAGTGCTAAATCAAGAAGAGATTTGGGAGTATTATATCTCATAATATGGTTGCTTCAAGAGACGCCTCTTTAAAAAAAAAAAAAAAAAACAATATTTTTACATTCAGAAGTATTTTCTTCCCATTTCTTTTAATCCTTTAATATGGCAGATGTGCACTTGATCATGCTGTTTCCCACACAGCAAAGCATGTTTGTCTACTGCTAAATGCTAATGCATTTCATGTACACAATACCTGTCCTGCCAAGTTGTCTTTTTCCACGCATGCTGTAAGAACATTTTAAATACAATATTTTTTCATTAAAAACACTTTCAAATGTGTATGCTAACAAAAAAAAAAAAAACTTCTGCTTTGGACTAAACTTGATTTTAAATAACAAGCAGCACTATTTAACTTACTTCCCTCCCCTGGCACATGTGCACACACACACAGCAACATAGTTCCTTTTCCTCTGAGAATCCCATGTCCCCAGTAGCCTTTTAATGCTTAAGGCTAAAATGCTAAAATACTGAAAACAGGTGTACCTTGACCCTCTGAAGATCTGATAGGATCTGACTGGATCAAAGGCCAAGGTCACTTGAGTCATGAGATTGGCTGAGTGATATTATTTTTGTCATGGTTCCAAACTGTTGAGAGGTAGGACTCCAGTTCTGGCACATGAGAATCAAATGATATGATAGTCTAGTTATTAAATATGACAGATAGAAAAAGCTGTATGTTGCACAGCTACTCTGTGATTAGTACCCTATATTTTACAATGTCACTGTTCTGAATGCTGTAATGCTTCCAAGACTTTTTCAAGAACTAAGGCTTTTGAATTTAAAAACAAACAGTAAAAGAAGATACAGATGAAATCTGTTAAGAGCTCTGTAAAATTTCACAGCTTATTTTCTCAAATGGCATTCTAGTTCAGAAATTCAACTGTAAAACTAGTTCTCTACTACCAGTTTTTCCTTAGGACCACCTTTGCAAACTGATAGATGAATAAACTGCTGTGAAGCATCAGAGGAAAGCAAACAAGAAAAGTCACCTGTCACCTCGTTTTCATTTTATGCTTGCATGTAAATGCAGCGTTTTAAATCCAGCTCTATTCCCTTACAGGAAACCTATCCTGAGAATTAGGGAGGAACACCACCTATAAAAATAGCCATCTCACCCAAGTATTTCAAGCACCAACCTTTTAATATAATCAAATGTAGAGTAGCTGAATGTTTAGCATAGCATATCATAACTTAAACGGTTTATCAGTTCACACATCTGTAAACTGGATATGCCCTTCTCTCCCTGATGCTTTGCAAATGCTTTTTTAAAATGCTTTGAGATCCACTGATGAAAGACATTCTAGTAGCATGCTGTATCACCTACATGGGCATCTTCAGCGCCTACTTGCATTTTGAATACAGTTTCTTTAGGAGGCCTGAAACCCTAATTAAATCAAAAGATTTCTTGTGGGCTGAGGGATTGTACAGTATTAGATAAATTAGCAACAAATCCATCAAGTAGTCTGGGGGGGGGGGGGGAAGGTGGGTTTGGAAATAAAATGCAATCAGGTAATCTTACAATCAACAGATAAAAGCTAAATAGAAACATATTACATAGCCTGTAACTATAAAATAGGTTAACATTGCATTATTTTCAAGACATAACTGCTGCATACAGTCAAAATGAAGAACCCTGAGAAGTGCAGTGAAAATGGTAGAGGAACAGAGAACTTGCATTTAAAACTTAGAATTTTCTATTGTTTCTTCTTAGAGAAAGAATGATTGCTTGTTACAGGTAATAAAAATGATCACATTAAGACATGTCTGCACAGGCAACTCTAGGTACCATGCTCAAGACCGGAGCTGGGAGGAATGACTGTTTCTGTTTTGAGTAGAAGTGGGCCCCCTGGTCTCTAAGAATGTGTGCATGATGTATAATAGATACCTGTCTGATATAATTAATTATATTTTTCCTAAATTTAACATTGCCTGAAGGGTAAAATCATTTTGCTTGGTGAAATCCCTCATGCCACACAAAGTCTGTGCAAAAGCCAGGTTTAATTGCTGTGATAAAACCACAAGAAAGACCAGGTTTGCATTAAATCTATAACCACATCTAGTGAAGAATAGCTTTAATCACCTTTGAAATGGTGACCACAAAATAATTAAAGGGAAAGTGTTCTCATTAGTAATTATCCCAGAATATCAAATCTCAGTTTATCATAAGTCCAATTTAAAATGGCTTGGCATGGTTTTAATTTTTTCTTCTACTTCTGAGGTTATGAATCTCCTAGAATTACTTCCATGAGGGTGGGAATAAAATTAAGTTTGCCCCGTGCCATTTCATAATCCACTGTCGTGCTCTACTTCCTTTGCCAGTGCTGGTCAGAGTGAAGATATCAGGTAACAACAGTGACTTCTCATTGGCACCTTTGCCATGTGCACATTCAAGACAAACTGAAAAATGAAATTTCATTGTTCTTACTGAAGACACTAATGCTGGTGTTGCTCTGCGATATTACCTTCTTGCTCCTATCACTAGCTATTTCCTGTTGAAGGAGTTTCTGTGGATGTGGTGGCAAGTATTTTTGTCTTGCAGATATGCTTCCAATGCAAAAGGTAAAGAGTCTAAACTGAATCTAAGCAGTAACTTCCTTTAATTTGTGTGTAAATCAGCTCTGCAACAGTTTTTGGTTTTGTTTGTTTTTTCAAACAGCATGCAGGACCACCCCTATTCTGCAGAATCAAAGCACACTACTGATTCTAGGCTTTGACGAGTCAGCTGTGTTATGAACTGGCCCTGATCAAATACCAGGGCAGAGAGCAAATCCTCCTGCTGCTCACATTGTTTCCTCTGACTGACCTGTTTAACAAACCTAATACATACCACATTTTATTAGGCTCAGCATTTGCCTGCTTGTAAAGAAAATGAATTTGGAATACTATTCGAGACCCTCAGATAGACATAGCAGCACAACGTGGCATGTGTAGTAGCATAAGTTTGACTCTTTTACAGGAAATATTTCCCTGTTTCCTTTTGCTCCTCCTTTCCTCTTTACACACCTAAGCAATTTCACCAGGAGGGGATATTCTGGTCTGGTCTGAACTGCTGCCTATGAAATTTCAGACAGCTTGATTTTTGGCTTGGCAAAGTTTGGTGGGGGTTGCTTTCAATATTAGACTTGTAATGAAAGGCTTATTGTAACCTTATCTATGTTATGTGGAAGAGATCAGCATCATTCAATCATAGAAAAAAGGCAGAAGGCTTCTTTCTTTAAATGTAATTTAGTTTTCCTTTCCCCCAAGTCTCATTGTGGGTTCACTGAGCTATGCTCCCCTTCAGGCAGAAATGGAAACCAGAGGAGTTGCATTCTTTCAGTCCTATTCTGACAGCAAGTGTGGCTGCATCAAGCTTAGCAACTAAAGCCATGCCCATTACTCTATAGTGCAGCTGTGCAGAACTTGGCTTTTTTGGATCAGTGTTTTTATAGAAGCTTTCCTGAAAATTTCACTAGGTTTGTTGCTGCTGAATTGCACTTTGAGACCAAAAAAATGCACAAAAATAAAAATGCCAAAAAACTCAGTGAAAAGACTTGCATTTCATCTGGTTTTGTGTTGAAATTGCATGATGTGTTGAAGTTTCATCATACTATGAAGTTTGCATGATATAGAGGAATAAAAATTATTTGAACCTGGCCCAGGTTTGCACTGAAACATTCATGAACCATAGCAAAACTTTCAAGTGATGTAAAGTGAGATTTGAGTTTGTAATGAAACCAGGCCATTTTACATGGATTCAGGTTTCATAATGCAGGTCTCTTACAGCTGTACTCTCAAAGGAACATATTCCTATCTCAAGATGGGATTTACATACTGTATGTAACTCCCCACATATCCCAGCAAGATTATTACTTTCTTATATAGCTGTAAATCCTAGAGCTTTATGTTATGTCAAGGGAACGGATAATCAGCTCACGAAGGGCCAAATCCTACCCCCTGAACAGGCACATCAGGGCCCAAGAGGTAAAAGAAACTCTGTTCTTTGAGGAGGTAGATTAGCAAGGTACACCCTCCACTGCAGCACAGAAGACACTCAGCTCATACCAGACAAAATGCAGTCAGCCCCTACATACAGAGCATCACATCACTTGGTGCCCACACCAAACAGGTCAGGCATGTCAAATGGTCTCTGACACAAATTATTCTTTTTCCTAGACACAGTTCCCTTACCTAAAATTCAGAGGATACTGTCCAGCTAACATGGGTAATGTTAAATTATGATAAGGCTAAACAGAAAGCATCTGGTTCTCAGCTCCACTTCTATTCCATAGCATTAAGTGGGAGGGAAAAAAATCAAAACAGAATAAAAGCTATAGGCCTGCACCCTATCTGATATTATTGAGACCAGAACAGGGCTTTTTTTTCTTTCAGAAATTGAATACTCTTTACTACCACTTTCCTAACATCATCAAATAGCCTCATGAAGAACCCAAGCCTCTGCATCCCTCATTGTCTACCTAATTAATTCCCCTAATTTGGGATCCCTCCTGTCCTGGCCACACACAGATACTCTGAAGTAACAGTATCTATTGACACACCAACAAAAAGAGGTAAGACTGAATTTCAACATATTGAACATCATCACTCTGAGAAGAAAGTCAGTCAGGAAGGATGCCCCATTTCAAAGGCCACAAACAAGAAATTTCCCTCATCATCAGCAGCCCTCACGTAAAAATGGCTTGTTTCTACCCAACTTAAGTAGTACTCACATCAGGAAAGCACCAGAGAGCAGGACTTTGTTCAGACCTGATCTCAAATACTAGACTCAGCTTCCTTCCTATCTCATCCTCCTTGCCAAACCAGAGCCCTCCCAACACACCCCTTTTATGCTGTGCATGGAGGGGTGTGTATAGGAAGCAATTAACTCCCCACAGCTGGCCTTATTTCTACAGGATGGAGAGACAACTGTGGTCCCTTTTCTAGCCAGCTTAAGGATTAACCCCTTCTTCCCTACCTGTGTCTTAAGAGGATGTACGCACCCTTGCACAGTTTTGAATTTATTTCATAGCTGACTTTCATCAGCAGTCCCGCATCTGAATGACAATGGGCTATCCAGCTTTAAACAAAACACAATATCAAAAACAGATTAAAAACTGAGTTCTGTATTTACACTCAGTATCATAGACCTGGTCCAAACAAATATAATCATGTCCAGTAGAGATTATCCAAAAGTATGGGGAGGGAAGTCAGAACCATACTTTCATTCATACTTTTCATTCATGCAAGTGATTAATACATAATTGAATGCTAATATTATAAATAATGATACATGGCACTTATATAGCACCTGCCATCTGAGGATCTCAGCACTTTGCAAAAAGCTACAAAATCTCACACATGCTAACAACATGGCTTATGATCTTTTCAGGCTAACCTTTCAAAACTTTACATGCCATATGAGTGTGTTAAAACCAGGAAATGAATATGCCTGTGACTTCACAGAATTAGACATGCTTTTAGTTCAAAATCTGGTGCAAATATGTGCCCACCCTACATGAAGCTGGCCCCAGAGCAGCTACAGTTAGGATATTATTGGAGTGAGGTATATATGTGTGTGTGTGTGTATGCATGCTTGTGTGTGAGAGAGCATGTGTGCATACAAATTTAATTATTATCTGAATTTTCATTCACTTAGGGTGTGTCTTGGTTCAAGGAAAGAGGGAGAACTTGTAATAAAAATTTAAAAAAATAAAATTAAAAAAAAAAGGCCAGATTTGACAGAAAAGTCATTAATTTACCCTTGATGAAGTCTCTACCACAGGTGCTTACATAAAGCCCAGCCAGATGTAAAATCTAGATCAGAAGTTAAATTTCCTCCTGCAGATATGCTGGCAAATTCACTCACTGCAAAGAGCCCCACACATGTACACCTGATTGGTGACCGTGAGGAGTGGTGGGTGAATGATGAAGGTACATAAAATAAAGGCTAACAGACTCAACCCATGTGCTTGGCAGATACATAAAAGTGTGTGGATTGTCATTATGTTCTAGATTTGGAGAATGCAACAGCAGTTCCTTTCCAGAGGCATCGAATATTAAATGGGTCAGACCTGGTCCCCAGCTTCTCTATGAACTTGAATGGGAATGGTAGCGGCTTGTGGACATGGCACCAAGTTAAGAACCTGGGAGGCTGGGACTTATCTGTTGTATGGCCATTGATCCAGTCTGTCACCTCAGTTAAATAATTTAACTCTATAATTCTGCTTTTTTTCCATGTCAGGATAAATTCTCTCTAGTTTTTAAAATCGAGTAGGATTTTTTAAGGCATTGTTTAGTTCCATTAGTTTCTAATTCTCTGTGAGATTTTCTGTGTCTGTGTGATACAGGGAGACCCAACTACGTGAGCACAATGGCTCTGCATGAATCTCTTAATTGTTCTTGGCATAACCAGTATTATTGATTGGGTATCATCCTGGATGAGGCCTCAAAAACCTATTGTAATTTTAATATGCCTTAATATCAATATTATGAAGTACTACTGAGCACGGTAACTCATTAACTGAAACTTTTTTTTTCAGATCTATGTATCTCAAGAAAAAATTCTTTTAAGGATAAGAGAGGACAATTTTTCTCTCCTTCTTTCTCTCCTTTCTTTCCTTCCCTCTTTCCTTCTGAGAACTGTATTTCCCCATCTTTCTTCTTGAGACATTCAGTCCTCTCCACACTAAGAACTTAAGTGAGGAATCTGTCTAAAGCACCTATTCCTCGAAGCCAGCCTACCCAATCAGGAACCAGAACTAAAACCATGTGAAACAGGTGAACAGTCATGCACAAGGAATGACTTAAAGCAAATAGTCATAGTGTTCAAATTACAGATAATTCATAGGGTACAGTTTATTGACAAAAATAACTCAGCAGACAATTACAAATAATGAACAAATTTGGGGAAATCACAATCAGCTTGTATGCATTACATTTACAGAAGAGCTGAATCTGCTGGATGAGTTATTTGTTATGAAGAGTTCAACCAGCACCACTGTTTACTTCATAGAGTAACTAAATCCAAAGAGCACACAGTGGAAACCACTGCAGAATGGAAGTATTTACATATTATCTATGCTTGAAGTGTGCAATGGAAGTTGGAGAGAATACACAGCTCAAAAGGCATGCTAATCATCCTGGAAATCATGATGTAAAATTAGCATGCAATCAGTATAAAATGGCAAGCAAATAAATGCAGACACGTGACAAACTGGGACAGAAAAGTCCAGATCGGTATCGAACTTTCCCACTGATTACATTTATTTCACAGATCGGGGAATGAAATGAGGTTGTTACTGTTATTGCAGGGCATAGACCAGAATTTCAAACTCATTTGACTTACATGCACAGAAAAGCTTCCTAATTTCCACCCTGTAGATATGGACTGATATTTGCAGGTTTGTACTAGAATTTAATGGATTATGAGGTGTTTGGAGTTTGTTATGCAAAAATCTGTGAACTGTCTTCTTGAAATTTTGTAAATTAGCAAAACTGGAATATAATTGAATTTCACAGCAATTCTGTATAGTTTTGGTTCTTCCAGAAGACAAGGCAAGAAACTGAGAATGACGCACATATACTGGAAGGAACAAAGGCTCAGTGCCCTGCGCTGGGCTAATCTCTTCTGGCTGCATTTTGGGATCTTTCTTTGAAGGCATTTGTATTGACTTATCTCAGCTATGGGATTTTTTTGTAAAAGAACACCTTTAATATTAGAGCATTCAATTCTGACCTATCTTAGGCCAAAATTTAGAGCAGGGAATATTTATTAACTTCATGATTCTAAACACGTTTACAATGTTCAACGGCTTTAAATAAGGAATTTGTCATGAATGATATCTTCTCTCAATTTCACAGTCCCTATTATGGACTATGTTTATAAACCTTTGTGGAAAAATATTGTTAAGGCAATATTCAAGAAGGGAGCTTAAAATGATCATATGTTATTCTGGTAAAGTTAATAAATTTTCTTGTTCTCTGTTCTCTCCCCTCTTTCCTCCCCTTGTTTTGAGTCAGACCAGCCCCTCCCCCCCCCCCCCCCCCCCAAAAAAAAAAAAAAAAGTTTTAGGAGGCAGTTTGGGATCAATCCCTTTTTAATAGGGTTGTTCTTATCATACCAGAACGTTAATATATTTTTGTTGTTTTCTTTATTTGAATGTTGGCCGTCATTTCAGACTGCATGCTCTGCTGCACAAAACATGAATTCAGCCTGTAAGTTGCAGAAATGTACCAGATTTGATCTTGACCAAAAATCAAGTTTCCTAATCTTTCTATACCCTGAGCATTTCTAATATTCCCTACTATGCCATATGGCACTGGAATTTGCCTCAGTGGGAGTTTGGGCAGTAGAAAAATCCTGGGTGAGTCTACATGAAGCTACAAACACCATTTGAAAACTAAAGTTGTCTCGCCACTCTGACCAGAAAGTCTCCACAAACCACTAATAAATGTACTCCAGACCACAGTCGGGGAAAGGCTGAGATAGACAAATCATTTAATAACCAGAACATGCTCTTCATTCACAGTGCTTTCTTTAAAGGGGAATGAAAAAGGGGCACAGTGTCTGACAAAGTATTTCCTTTAGGCAATACAATACTTACTTTTAATTTATAATCCAGTTTACTTGGCAAAAATGACTTTTCCTTCTCATCTCACTGCTATGTACTTTGCTGGGAGCCAGCTGGTCACCACTTTCTGCCCTAGAGGTAGCTGCTTTTCGCTGGTGCTTTATATTGTTGTGAAGTGCTTAGGGATTTACAAGATGGAAGACACTATAAATGTGAGAAATTGTGGAGCTCGTTAAAGTTATTACGAAACTTCCACTTTGTATTAGTCAGATCTTTTCACAGCCACTTTACCACTGAAGTCATCAAAATGTCATCCGTCCTTTCTACTAGAAGAGGGCTCACCAGATTCATTTAAATGGCATTAGCCATCCCCAAATCTCGTACAATTTGTATGACTGAGAACTGTTCCCAATTAATCCTTAGTTTTGTAAAAATAAAATGGGTTTACACTCTGCAAACTTCAAACTATGTGGAGTTTGAACTCTTCCTTAACTTTGGTTAGGCAGACAAATGCAAGTGTCCCATCTGAAAAAAAAAAAAAAAAAAAAAAAAAAAAGTTGTTAGACAAACACAAATCTTAATTATATCTACTTGTATACCAAAACTCTACTTGTTGTAAGAGTAGTTCTTGCATGTGGCAAATCATGAATGGAGAAGAGATCTCATTTACAGCTTAGGACATCATAGACACAAACAAGCATGCATGTACACAAATACACAAATCTTCATCAATTTAGGTTAGTCCAAATGGTCCTGCAAGGAAACAAAGAAGTAACTAATTCATTGTGTGAGCAGCCTGGTTGTTAGCAGCTTTACAGAGAGAGACTGCAGCTTAACTAAAACATTGTTGAAGTGGAAAAAAAAAAAACACACACACAAAAAAAAAAAAAAAAACAATTATGGCATTCAATTATTCTATTAAGTGAAATTAACTATTCTTGTTCTTTGAAAAGAACAAGATAAAGCACAGGATCCAAATAATGTCAGCAGCAATGAATTCTGAAGAAAAGCTGTCTAGACTTCTATTTTCGTTTTCAAATTTGAGCGGTTGGGTTTTGTGTGCCTGTATGTTTGCTCCTTTGAATTCTCAGGGTGGTCATGTTAATATGTTTGCCCCGGCAGGTAAAGTGAAGTCTGGATCAAGGTGTGGCATTCTCGCTTTGATGTCGGCTGTCATGCTCGACTGCCTCTGGATCTCTTTGGCTGCCATCAAGTCTGTTGTCGTGGGAGACCAGGTAAACCAGGGCTGTTCTGCTGTTTGGCACAATTCAAAGGAGTTAGTTCAGATCTGCTGTGAGGTATTGTGGTCCTTACCAGCTAAATATGCAAGGACAACATAACTTGTAACAAACCTTTAACTAAGAAGGCATTGATTCTCACTGGATGTTTAGCGGAGGCCGTAGTTTGTTAGTGCCATACGAATTATAGAGGAGTTTGTTTTGGTCTTGTGAAGGGTAGCCATACAATGGAAAGGAAATAGTGGAACAAGATAAATAGTGAGTTGGCATGTAGACAGTTAGAGAACAATTCACAAAAACATTATAGAAGAAAGGTGGTGTGTAGAGGTAAAATGAGGCATTCTTCAAGTGGGATTTGCTGGACAAGGAAAGAGTACACTTAAATAGCAGTATTTTCCCAACTTTTCAATTTGTACAAACACTACTAACTACTATAATCTGTCTGCAAAGCACGATGAAAAACAGAATGAGCAATTTAAAAGGAAGAATCCAATGCTAGATTTTCCTTCATCACACAGAGGTCTGTTTCAAAGGGAAGCTCAGTATGTACAGTCTATTATTTATTAGTATGACTAATTCGAGGAACTCCCATGGTTCACATGAGGAAGTTCTTCCCTGCTTATCTCAACATTCTGTAGTATAAAGCCTTTCATGCATGTTGTCCTCAAATGTCAGAAATGTTTTCATTTGAAAAAGAGGGTAGAAAAAAAGTGGACTGATCCCAGAAGCTGAATCATCACACTCTATTTCTAAGATGATGCTATGATGTAAGCTGTAACAGCTCATGGCAGTGCTGAAAACTGGAGATTTTAAATATTAAATATTTTAATAGAAATGTAAAAGCTTTTGTTTAGAAAAGACTCTAACTCTATCTGCTGATCTTATTTTCTAATATTCACCCAGGCTGGTAAATGGTCTCAAATTCATAGAAGGCTTAGAGTAACAACTGAATGAACATGGGACCTCTGAATTTGGTCTATTTGATATTGAACAAAGAGTATGAAGATAGAAAAACAGCCATTAGCTTCAAGCTTTTCTGAAACTGAATACCAGAACAATGTTCATGCATTTCTTCTAGTCTTTTAAAGTTACCACATTGAGACAAAGATATAGCTAGGGTCAAAAACATCCTGTCAAGGCCACCTTAAACTGAAGTGAGCACATTAATACAATGTCAATAACTTCTGAGGATTTGTGGAGAAGTATGAGCAGACACATACAATCTGAACAAGCTGAACTATTGGAAGTCATCTTGCTGCATGGCTTTTTTGACAGCATAATGAACAATGCCACTGTCATCACAATAAACCCTACAATTTGAAAACAAGACTGAAAACACTGCAAACATCAGTGAATTTGTGAATAACTTCCAAGGCTAAACAAGATAAACTAAGGAAAACTAAGTCTACTGCCTGGCCTTAAAGTCCTCCACATGGAAGCTCCCACAATTCCTTGTCATCTCACACCCCTTCCTGTAGCACCTATGTTTTCTCCTTCTCCTACTCTGTGGCCCATACAGCCTGGAATGCCATTTACTCATTTTATGTTTACTCATTTACAATTACAAGAGAGATTTAATCAATTTTTCAAGAAACTACAAAGGTATTGGGGGGAGGGGGGAGGGGGGCCAGCAGGTTCATCAGGAATAGCCTTAGACACACTGTTCAAAAGAACATTAATGTGTAGACAAATATTAAGCTGTAGACAATCAATTTCTAACATTATGGAGAGAGAATAAGACAGACCATAGACTTAGGAATTGCTTGGCCAGCAGCAGAGGCTTCTAGAAAATGATCCCAAGCTTCAGCATAAGATGAGAAAACATTACAAACATTACAGAACACCACAAATCACTGTATCACCAGTTTAGTCATTTGTTATTTGATGCATATTTGGACTAGAGTGCCAGGACCTCTTAGGTCAGTTTCAGACACAAGATCTGTGGAGTTATTTCTGTGCCCAGCTCAGTTCTGGAAGTCCATAAGTAATCTTTTTTTTTTTTTTTTTTTTTTTTTTTTTTTTTTTTTTTCCCTTGTGGACTGTAAGTGTTCATTATTTTATCAATGTTAACAATGGAGTATATGAGTAAAATTTCCAGAGGCATCTAAGTCACTTAAGGACAATAAATCCCATTGGCTTTGGATTCTAAGTCAATTAGATGCATTTGAAAATTTTACCTTTTATCTGCATGCTTCATTAGTCAGATATATTAACCAATCATTTAGGAAAGAAGGGGCCAGACCAAAAAGATCCCCAAAGTGTAAAATTTACAACACTGCTATCTATCCTCACCAATTGCCCAAGTTTAATTCTCTGATTTAATTCATTAATTAAAGAATATGCTAATTGACTGAAAAACTCAGGCAGAGTTTTCTCTCTGAGTTCTCCCCTGTTGAGAAAAATGGATCCAAGGTCCTAGCAAAATATACATATCAAGCATAATACCACTGAAATTCTTTTCAGTTCTATGCTCCTGTTAGCATAGAAGGACTTTTCCCTGTTTTTCACCAAAATTTTTCACCAAAAATTTTCACCAAAATTTTCCTAAGAAATGGGATTTTCTTAGCTTGTACTTCTCATCAGTGCTCTGGCACATTCCATTCCATTGTCAGCAATTTCATCCCAAATACTTCACCTTCAGTTATTCTCCACTCTTTTAGTGCCCCTCATTTTGCTTCATCTCTAGTCCTACCTCAGATAATTCCCCTCTGTTTTTGCCAAGATGGAGCCAAATGGACAAAAAGCCTAAAGGACTTAGAAAAGCATCTCTGCAGAGCAGAATGTTTGTGTTTCACTGTAATTTCTTTTTTCCTTACTGCTGACATCTCTGCAGGTAGCTTTTTTGCCTCTGGGCAATAGGGTCATTGGTTCATACTACAGCAAAGGGGGAAGGCTGCAGAACTTCCTTTCCTCTTGGCCCAACACGGCATGTGTTCTATGCCCTGTATTTCTCCACTGTTCCCATCTGCTACATAAACATTTAATAGCCCACAACTGTGTTGAAAAGCTGATAAATTCTGACACATTGGCCCATTTTCTCACTTAAGCCTACAGTATGAAATAGTATATGGCCTTCTCAGTGGGAGAATATATTCAGGTCCCATCCCTGTTTTTTCAATGCTTTTCAGTATAAACTCTCAGATTCAGAGCTGAATACCATACAGCAACTGTTGACCTCACACTCAAGATAAAAAAGAAATCAAAACCCCTAAACAGTGCTGGGATTATTGGTCTGTGAATATTTCTGTCTATTTACAGTAGATCAGAATTAGTAAGAGAGATAGAATGGAGGTTTTATATCATCAATTTAACATTAATTACCTAAATCTCTTTGAGGATATGTAACAAAAAGCCCCCAACATTTGTGTCACAAAGATTATTACAACATATTGCCAAGTCATAGCCTTGCTGCTCTGGTAGATAGAATTCAAATTCAAATCCAGGCTAAAGATGCTACAGCTGTCACCCTTGCCCAGCAAAGCCCTCTTAGGTTCAAAAGTTAGCCATCCTCCTGCCTGCCTACACCAAATCAGTCCTGATCCCTGGAGATTACTAATCCTGATTTCTCTGCACATAGTTGACAGGAAGAATAAAGCTATTGTGTCTTCCTAATAATTCAGGTTAATCACATATTTATAAAAGAAAATTAGGAAAAAGTGATTAACTCCTTACAGTTCAACTATTGATATTATAGAGTTAAAAATAAAGAGGCAGCTGGAATAGTTTAAAATGTGTTTAAATTTTAACACTGTGTTATAAAATAATAAATGTTTAAATAACTACATTTTGGATTAGCCTAGTTGCCCAATATTGTACCACAGTCACCAGGGAAACATCAGATGATGTTGACAGAGGCTTTCATTTTGGGCACACTCATTCGACCTAATAGTGCAGATATAACTCACGGCAGGTCCAGTTCAGAGGTCCACTCTTTAAAGGAAAAGGTTTCAGTAACCGTTTGAAATAAAAAATCCATGTATAGTATGGCTGGAATCCCTGCATGTTAGTAATGATTTCCATCCTTATTTTTGTATGTATTATAGAGCTACAAATCCCAGAATGATTCTGGATCCAGTGCGCTAGATCTGGATCCAACACACAGCAAAGAAATAGCTACTACTCATGAGTGTTTGCAATCACTAGCAGTTTGGTATTCAAAGACTTAAAAGTAGACTTAAAAAATGACAAACCAGAAAAGCCTCCAGAAAGCACCATGCAGTCAGCCATCCCATCACACCATAGAAGTGTTCACTCACTCCTGACTTTCTCAAGTTCCCTTTCGAGGAGAGGCTGAGCAGTGCTTGGTGCCATCAGTATGTAACAAAGTCACTGGCACACAGCACCTTTCAAGCAAAAAAAACTATATCAGCAATTGGGCCCCATGGCACATAAGGTCCTCTAGGAACAGAGCAGGAAATGGTATATTTAAAGAGAGAAATATGCTGGAAGAAAATGAATTACTGAATCCACCCTCATATTGTCCTGTCCCCAACAGCAAGCAATTTAAAACAGTGTCTTCTCTGCAGTAGCACCTTTAAAAATAAAGTGATATGCATATTTTTGTTGTTGAAAATCTTTACTTTTATCAGGCACCAGACACCATGAATATTGTCAAAAACTAGTAACTTTTGGATTCTGCTCCATATACTGACAATCTGTTCAGGCATCCAGGAAAGGAATGGTGAAAACTTTACTAATGTTTTGAATATTAACCTTTAAGCTCAGTCAAAAATAAAATGAAAGTACAATATTTCTATGGAGATCCAGCTATATTTCAAGCACTTCCTTCCCTTTGACCAAATTCCATATTTACTTCATCTTCCAAACTGTTATTTAGGAGGGAGTAAAAGCAAGAAAGAAAGACAGCCAAACAGGCTAAACAGGCCAAACAGTGGGATATCAAAAATCATGGTCTCCTTAGCTGAGGCTGAGCACACAAGCAGCCTGTTACCAAGTGTAGCATGTATATGACAAAGGAACTGCATGTTCAAATCCTTGCTCTCCTTGACTTTGCTTTTCATGATCAACATTTAATAAATCTCCATACAAAATGATTCAGAGCTTGGACCATAATATTCCACATACAACAAATTTTTCAAAACTTCTCCATCTCATAATGGATGAGCAAAATGTGTTAATACCTTAAAATATACTGAAAATTTCTGTTTTCCAGACAACCTCATTTCAGAATAAGATCTGCAATACTCAATTTCATGTTTTCAATTTATCATTGGCCAGTATTTTCTTATGAGGAGAACAGGAGATTTTAAGAGGTTATAGCTGAATTAGGATATAATTTATCTAGTAAAAACAGTGTATTTCTAATGATTGTTTAAACCATAGTGAAAAGAAACAGGTACAGCTCTAATGCATTTTAGCCAGCTGAAGTAAATCTCATTTGTTTATCCTAACCAGTTAAGGGGTTAAAAATGGTTCAGCACTATATTTACCTCTTATTCTGACACTGTATGAAGAATTGATTGTTTCTTTCATTTTGCCTTTTTCAGTCATCCTGGAAGACTGTGAATTCATTTGTGAATGTTTTTCTCCTAGTCCTCTCTCTTCTTTTATATGATTCATTCTGAATGCTCGTTACCCACCCATTGAGTTGTTTGATTGTGGACATTCCCACATTCCCAAAGAAAATAAAAGAGATTCCAATATAAAATGGTAAAATCAGAAGTTTAAAATGACCTTTTGGTTCCAATGAGCAGGAGAAGAAAGTGAGTGGAGAGGAAAAAAAGCTCATGTTTACAAACATTTATCTTCAATTATTAACTATTTATGGAGAGAAATAGACACAGATACATGATTGGCAAATTGACTTATGTTTAAATAATGTGTCTAAAGTTTGACTGAGCACAGAAGTTCATCTTTAAATAAACAAATGGTACCATAATGTTATAGTCATTAAATATAAACAAGCAGCGGTTGTGGTACCCGCCTGCCACACTAAAGTTGCACAGAAGCATCTGAGTTTCCTTGTCTTTCAGTAAACTGTGAAGAGGTTTCTATCAGGGAAAGCCACTGAAATGCAATGTGCTTACAGTTTTCCTCTCATTGCATCTCTTCACTCAATAGCCAAGCCTGCTGCTGAACTGTGGTTGCTGGGAATAGAAATAGAGAAGCGTTTCCTAATGTTGCCAGCACAAATAGGTAACTTGAGCTCTCCCTCCAAATACTTCAGCTTTTCTGTTTTCATTGTAGAATCATGTTTAACATGTCTTGGATACAATACCCCATTTGAGGTGCAGGAGACAGAGACAGAAACAGGCAGATAACCAGGGAGTTTTGTTTGGCTGATTTGCTGGGTCTATATCTGTTGCTGAGCCCATTATCACTGTGTGAACTTCCAGCCACTGTCCATCTGTCTGGTCTCCATCTCTCACAGTAGCTCAGCTGCACTGCCAAGCTTCTCATCCCTGTTTTGCTGCAATAGGGGCTAACAGTTTCTCATCCTCACAACAGCATTTTCTATTTCTTGTTTTTGTTTCTTTTGTTTTGTTCTTTGTGTGTTTTTTTGGGGGAGGAAGTGTTTTTGTGAAGTCAGAATATTATGATGGTGCATCCAAATCTGAAGAGGTGAAAGGGAGTTGGTAACTGCAATGAGAAAAATACTCTAGAAAAAGAACTTATTTTTTTCTGTCACTAAAATGCTGTTAGGGAAAGCTGTATACATTCTCCATAGGATATGTTACTTGCACACTTGGAAATGTAAGACTCAGGAAAGAAGTCATTGCTCCTCTTCTTCACATCTCCTTTCCCCCTACCTGTGCATCTCCTAAATCTTACTCCGGTGGCAAATATCTTTAGCCTTTCTGAAGGGCACAGCTGTAGCTGCTTGCAGTGAGAGGGACTGCTTGGTGGTCACTGTAATACAAGGAGCACTCAGTAGAGTAGGACTGTGAGCCCAGACTCAGTATTTAAATCAGATATAAAGCAGATTCCAGAGTCAAAGCCTCCTTCTTGCCAGCCACTCTGAAAAGTAGGTTTGTGTTCTCAATAGGGTGGAGCTCTTCATCCATGGTTTTAAATTGTATATGCACCAGAGAAGCAGTTTGTTTCTTGCCTCCCCCTTTTCGACTCATGAAATGCATGTTTACCACTTCATGAAAATCATGTTAAGCAGTACATTTGGAAAAAAAAATAATAAGAATCTGTCAGTGGTGATTGAAACAAAAAGACATTCTCCACTGGGGCAAGCAAAGTACCTCAGGTAAGTAGCCTCTGCCCATCCGTCCATGACTGGATGCATCCAAGCTGTCCATTTCACAGCATGCAACAGGTCACACCAATCATTCCTCTACACTTTGTGAAATTATCTCTGCAAATATGAAATGAGAGTGAAATGCTACCAACTCATTACCTACCGGCTTGTGTCCACGTCAATCCATTGCTTTGTTCTGGGCAATGGTAAATGATTTGGAAAGAGGCAAATCCATAAGGAATTAGATCTTAGGCATTTTAAAAACTTATCAGACCACATTACAAACAATGGTGTGTGCTATGGAAAGCATTTTTAGCTTGGGGAATGCAGATGAGAAAACATAGGGATCGAGCAATTAAAAGCCTTGATTCCCCCCTCCCACCTCCAGCATATGGCAGAAAATTGGACCAGAATCAAGCGATGTCTCTCTGCAGTGGAGTCTGACTTCTGACCTCTAAGACAATGGAGTCACAAGCTATCCTGAGACTTGATTGAGAAGCCACTTCAACATTTCCATAAGTCATTCTGCCATTGCAGATCTGTCACAATTTTGTCATAAAGTTTGCAGAATTCTGTTGACATTGTGTCATCTCAGTAAATGCAAAGGGAAAAAAAATGAGTCGGGGCAGGTGCAAGCACAGATTTCAAGTCTAATGCGTGGGCTGCTGCATGTCTTCTGACATAATCTAGGCTCTCATACTTGATGTTTTTCTGGAGCTGTGGTGAACTCTTCCATCCTTTAAAGCGATCAACCTCATTTGACTAATTTGAGAAAAAAAAAGAGAAAAAAAAAAAAAAGAAAAACACTTCACTTTCCTTCTCAGAGCATCCTTGGCCAAGTTGGATCTTTAAAAAAAGTAACTTAACGATTTGGGGCCTGATTGTCATTTATATGAAGGTCACTTCACACTGATCTGGCTGTGTAAACGGGCCATAAGTTATTTCTACACCCACTTGAAAGACCTCTTACGCTTGCCAGAATGATGTAAAATGGCCTCAATGTAAGTGAGAATTCAGGCTCATATTTTTAAAGCACTATCCCTTTAGGGAGATGTGTCAGTCAAGCACATTATATTCCACTAATTATCTTAATGGAAGCCTACGGTTTGCAGAAGGCAAACAAAATGGCCACTAACAGCACTACAAAAAAAAAACACTCAGGACATGCAAGTCTCACAGCAGAAGGTCCCAGAGCCTCCAGTGTACCTAAATAATTTCCTAGCTTTAACATCTGACCAGTTCTGTTGTCTATTCAAGTGATTAAGCTCATTGAGAATTTGAGGCCTTTTAACATGAAAAGGTGCAATGCACCAAGATGTAGGAGATCTGTTAGTATGAAGCATGGTCAGATATTCCCATTGCTTCAGCCTTACTTATTATTTTTCTCATGTGCTCAGTTCAGCTGTAATGGGAAGATATTTGTGCAACCATCCCTGCTTGCATATGAGTTTCAAATTAACATGGGGAGCCTACACCTGAGAGGGTGTTCATGATCTTCTGAATGCTTGCATGTTGGTGCTGTGTGACTGAATTTGCACACACAACTTATCAATTATGGTAGTAGCCTATGATTGCTTAATACAAACCAGTCTGAAATGGGCTAATGAATAGGCAAAAAAGAAGAAAAAGTTTTGGAGGCTCTGGAACCGGTGAGATTTCACATCAGTATCACCAAATTTAATATTGATTATTATGATTATTTATATTTATTTTATCCCTCAGTCGTCCACCTGGTAGTATATGAAGAGATTTTTTAATATTCTTTGTAAAAGTTGCATATGTGGCCTGGATTCTTTGTATGGGAAACAGGATAAGGCAACATAGGAGGGTGCTACAAGGGGCAAGAAATTAGAAGATAGTTTGTTTAAGTAGAGTTTTTTGGCTTTATTACATTTAATTTCACTCTAACCCCCTCTAAAAAAGAGTGTGAAGAGGTTAGAAACATAGAGCTTAAACTGATAGAACGAATTATGTGAAACATGATTTGAGCCCAGTCCAGACTTCAGCTTTGTGGACCCTGGGAGAGCTAACACATTCAGATCCCCAGGCAGATGCCTCCCAAATCTCCATCACTAATCCCCAAGAAGCCTTCTGTTATTCTCTCATCTCCATCAGGCTGAGGCAAACCTTCTCACCTCTGTGTAGCTCCCAAAGCAGGCAAAACCAAATTGTCTAACTTTTGGATAGAAATGGCAAAAACAAAATCTTTACTAACTAGTTTTAATCAGTGTCTACTAATTTCAAGTGTACATCATTTCAATGATATGATATTTAATAAAAATATTCCATTTTACACCACTATACTATGACTTTTAAAACTAAATGTTTCTATAAAAAGATACAGCCCAAAAGCTAATTTTTCCTCCCTTACATGCATCTCAACCATTATGCATTTGACCTTTATTCCCCTCATTCTTAATTTAAGATCTCTTATTTATCTCCCTAACCAGTGGGCTTGTATAAATCAGATTTCATTCCCTTCAAAGTAATTATCAACCAGGGAGTTGTTAATTTCATTTTCGATCTATTTATGTGCAAAACACGAAAAACAAAAGGCCCACGTTACCGCACCTCCAAACTGTGAGCGTTAATATTTTGGAATATATACATATATATCCTTTAAGATAAGATGGGGAGCTGCCTGATAACTGACAATTTTCAAGTGACAGCTTTTCATCCTGTGACTCTTGAGACTTTATATGCCCATGAGATGAACAGGGCTAGCACGAGGCTTCTGGGCAAACCAAGCCCTGGCAGCCCCAGGGCTTCAGGTGACTCTAGGAACTTTCCCAGCCCTGCTTGCCAGTGCAGAAGTGGATCACGTCAGTTTCAACATGTAATCAACATCCAGCATCTCCCATCAACCCTGCTCTCAGCCATGTGGTCCTTACCTTAAGTTTCTCAGCTCAGAGGTATGGCTTGTCAAATGCAGGTAACAGGGTTGGGAAGTTGAAGGAACTGTCTTCATCCTACCAGAGAACCATTCTTCATCAGATCTTCTTTGCAGGGATGTGGATTGCCTTGTCCAGACATAACAAGCATGAAGGTCCAGAAGCCAAAGAATTTCTTCCTAACATCTAATCCAAACAACAGTAGGAAGACAGGAACTATCATGAATAACATGATGACAGCACACACTGAGCATCCGACATCATCAGAAAGACATATTCTTCCAATTCTTTTGTGCACTGAAAGTCTAAAACCAATTACAATGCCGAAAGGTTGCTTTTAGATTTGAACAGGAACAAATGTTGGAGTGAAGTTCTCTGCCTACATTTATGAGGACAAAAGTTGTATTTCTGCTCTGGGATAATAGCTGGGTTTTCAGTTCAAAGGCCTGAGGTGTGTATGTAGGAATTTCACTAACCCCAGAAAAATGTAACTAAGTAACAGGTTATCTTTTTTCCCCTTTTTATTGAAAGTCTACAGTTACAGCAGGAACAGACTTTTACCCATCAGTGAGTTTCCCAAGCTGAAGTTGTTTTATTTAGACATCATCCAGTCACCCTCCTGCCAAAGTCATACTCTTGTGTCAAGAATATGAGAGTTTTGACTGAGAAAAGGATCTAAGTTAAAAACATCAAGTAAGGCAAGTACTTGAACAGCAGTATGTTTTGTTAACAAACACATTGAATGTTTAAATGGCTGGCATATACACACTGAAGTTCTACTTTCTATTTCCCAGCTCCTGGAAGATGGACTGGTACCTCGATTAGTTCTCCTCTTTGATATCCCCCTGACATTTTCTGGAATGCTCAAGAAATTCCATGTCTAAATGACAAGTGAAGGAAAAGAATTCAAGAGCTAATCAGGAAGAAAGCATGATACCAATAATACAAGAACTGAAGGCAGCTGACCAGTGTCTGGGCAGAATGCCTGGAAGAAGTGTAATGGATAGGTCTGGTACTACTCAGCAACACAGATTTCATTGGTCTCATGTGCCATTAGGCACTGCACAATCAAGTTTCTGTCATGTCTGGAAAGGGCACAGCAGGCTTCTGTTCTTCTGACCTCTGTTTTGTTTTCCTTTCCACAGACACAAATGAAGAAGGGAACAGAAAATATCAATGCAGGGAATGCCTGTTGTTTATGAAGCAAAGTCAGCACAGCCCGGAATTATGAGAAAAACTGAAGAAAGCAAGATGGAGTGGAACACTTATAGCTCATGTTTCAGGATAACACCAATGTCACTCTTTCCTCCTCGTCCCAAGCAGCACCACAAAAGTGACTCCAGCTGGCCCTGCTCAGAGACAGAACTTCTGGAAGCAGCAAACATCACTGGTCACTTTTTACATTTAAATATATTGGAACCAAAACAAGAGACTTTTTTTTAAATGTTGAAGTGGAAGTATGACATCACCTTCAGATTTCCCTTTTGTCTGAGAAGTCCCAAGAGCAAATCTTGGTCCTTTTCTTGGGATACAGAGGCAGATCCGCTCATCCAGCTTTTGTCCTAGTATCTAGGGTATACTTCAGAGGTATAACTGTCTCCTCATGCCTTCATTTCTGCAACTCTTTTTTTGGGACTCCAAATCAGCTTATTCCAAGGAAATGGAGGTCTGATTCTTCTGACAGTTTTTCTGTTTGGCTCAATCTACCCACTGCTGCTAGCCCTGTTATTATATCCAATGCTGTTACCCATCAACCATCCAAAATAACCACCCTCCCACAAACACACCATTCCAGATTCACTTATTGCCATGACTCAATCAGCTCCAGCTCCAAAAGTTGTTTTTGTCATGAGATTTATTGAATCAAATAAGTTACTCCACTCTTGCTAATATCTGTAACTTCACCTGTTATAGTTCAGAATAAGGGGGATCTGTCTCTCTGAACAAACAGAAACCTAGCACAGAAAGTCATATTCTAGAGCTCTGCTACTTATCGAGGAGCTAAGACCATCATATAGCTAGAAATCAGAGGCAGACAAAAAAAAAAAAAAAAAAAAAAAAAAAAAACAGAATGAAATAAAATTAGTGCTGACCATAGCAAATTCTGATGCCAAAAAAAAAGAATGAACAAGGCATACGCTCATCCTTTCCTAAGTATCTAGCATAACTACAGATAGGACAGGATCTAGCATAACTACAGATGGGATGGGATGGGATGGGATGGGACGGGACGGGACGGGACGGGACGGACGGAATGGGTCTGGTAGCCTATTCAACCCACTTATTGATACCATAATACCCACGAACTTGGCAATATTTTTGGCAGGTAATTAAACAAGTTGTAAAATTACTTCTTTATTTCATAAAGGTTAGACATAGGTGGACAAAGGTAAGTTAATTCTAATATTGGCAGCTGGGTTACACATGCTATGCACTCACACATGCACAAAAAATCCTCATTATTAAATCACAAAGCAATTAAAAAATTAAAAATTTCATAAGACCCCACATAAAAGAAATACAAGTGTTTAATGATGGATTATAAAGTGAAAGTGAGAAAAAAGTAAAAGCTCAGCTGTCTCAGGGGCTTCCCTTGCAGCCTGTGATACTGATTTCTGTCTTCACCCTCACACAATCCGCAAGAGCTAATAAATTCCTGGCTCCCCTGCCTGGGAGCCAAGGCCGATTAATATCTGCCTACCTTGTTACCTAATTCATTATGGAATAGCAGTTAATTTGATTTGATATTATTTTAATAAAATTCTGTAATATATTAGATTGTTTCAGGCTATCAAAATAATTTTCCAATTATTACGGTTACTCAAGCAAGTCTTTTTTTTCCCTTCATGAGCGGCAGTTGGTCTGACTCAGAATACATTAGCTCCTACAGCTTCATCCTGGCCAGAGGAATACGAAGTATATGCATGATTACACCAGAAATGTTATTGCCAGTAATGTGAGCCTGCAGATCAAGGCACAGAGTCCAGATTGATATGCAGTTACAGATCCCCATGACGTCATGACATTGGCGATTACCCTTTTACAAATGAGTTAATGCATTAATACACATATATAGTTGCACACATACACACATACATATGTGCATGCATGCATGCATAGTAATCTCTGTTATTTTCTGTCTCCTGATACCAGTCTTTGAGGGGCAGCATTACATGAAGGCAGTGTGGCATAGATGTCACATCTCATAGGAACTGGTGTTTCTTGCTCCTGGCCTGGGCAGTGCTGGTCAGTCCAGCAGGAGAGGGTGGATGAGTTTTGTAAGCAGCATGAGTTTCCCATCTTTATTTGTTTTTGTTGTTGTTATTGTTGTCATCACTTTTGGCCACTTCAACAAATAGCGAACATCTCTTCTTAGGAAGTGTCAGGCTGCACTTTTCTCTTGGTTAAAACAAATGTCTAAGAGCCAAAGAAAAGAGAAGACATGGGTTGAACTTGATTGAAATAGGAAAAGGCAGCCTAGACAGAAGAGCAGGTGCAAACACAGCCATTCCATTTGCAGATGCACTGAATGTCACAGTATTTCTGCCTGGGTACATGAGAGCATCTTCTTCATATGCTTCTGGGGTTGAGAGTGTGGCATACCTGAACACTCTCATGGCTTACTCCTAGTTTCCCAAGACTGGGAAGGCATTTGCCATCATCTTCACTAGGGTTGGAACTGTTTCTGCATTAGTAATTTCACACAGCGCGTGCAACATAAATACAATTGATTAGCTGCTCTATCTCTCCCTTTCCACAATACCTTCTCCAAAGGGCTTCTCTTCACATGAATATATAAAACATCTCTAATTCTATGCTGTGAGTCAGGAGAGGGTCCTGAATTTTAAATAGTGGAAGAAGATGTTGTTTGGTCCTCAGAAATAAGAACTGACAGGACCACTTGCATCTCTCTCAAATCATCATTCCAGTGAATACCTTGACACCTTACCTATACTTCTGAAGCAATCTCTGACCCTGCTGGGGTCCATCCCATGAGAATGTTAAAATTCCCCAAGGATTTTTATTTGGTCATTCTGTCCTACCATTTCTTCCTCTGGACTGAAAAAGTTCAAGCACCTGAGTTTAAGCTGCTGATCATTTTTAAATGCTGTTTTTTTGCCTTATACAGTACATCACAATTCCTTTTTCATATTCTGCCTCCACAAGTGGTTATTCCCATTCCATTCAGCTATTTTAGAAGAGTGCTGGATGACCCATGGGATGTATGTCAAATATGATTTACAACCTTTTTCATGCTTCGGCAGAACTCAGCAGAAGCATAAATGGATCAGAACATACCCTACATATGTGAAGAAATACAACTTCTTTTTGTTTTAGTATTTGTAAATTGTGTTATTATTTCCATTGCTTAGCTATCATTAGGTACATGAAATAGCACTGTTAATAGCAGGGTGTTGCAACAACACTTATTGTGGAAAGAGTTTATTATTACAAGTAAATTGTATGCAACCTGCCAAGTGAAAGCACTATCATATCAAACATAGCGGTTAGTGTAATTTTTCTTTCTGTGCATCAGTGTTTCTTAACTCGCATTCACATTTGGTTGGGTTTAAATTGTTGAGACAGAAACGATATTGTCTACCAAAAGGATATTAGTGAGAGATGAAGGGATGGTGCAGATGCCTAGCATAAGGTTATTTTTCACTCTACTACTTGACAGTAAGAATTTCTCTGAGTTTTCCTTTCAAAATTATTTCATTTTTTCCACAAATTGCATTTTTTTTACAAATTACATTTTTTTCAAATCCTTATAGGATAAAATATAACATATTGTTGCTCATCACTAAAATCACATACACAAAGGACTGCTGGAGTCATTCACTGTTTTAAAGAGACATATTTCCATAAAGAAGCTACCTGTGTAATATTTGATGACTAGAAAGCTTGGCTGATAATCTGTCTCTCACACCAATTTTTAGTCCTAGAATATGCATGCCTTTTTACATTACTAATAATTTTAAAATGTTTTAAATGTAACTATCACATTTTAAAAATAGGCAAAAGACTTACAAAGAATCCTGACTTTATCTTTTGAAAGAAAAGTCCATCATTAATCATAACTAAAGTTTTTCAGTCACTCAGTATTAGTGATGCTGAAGTGAATTAACTAAAAGGCTTTCATGCTTCTTGATCTTAGATCCCATGCCTGAAACTCTCATTCATTCAAGTCATCCTTACTCACGTAAGTTGCCCTATTGAAGTCAATGTAGCTCAGCATGTAAGTAGGGTTTGAAGAGAGGCCTTTGGTATATAAAAGCAGGAAACAGAGCTGGTTCTCATGATTCTTGCATAGAAACTGGTAGGTTTACATTCTTTTCAACATCTCTAATGCATAATCAGCTAAAATGATTTTAGATCCTAGAAATTGCTACAAGATGGTTATAAATTCTTTGTGTGGACAACTTTTCCATTTGGTGGTAAAACTGGAAGGCCTTATCACTCTTTTATAACTTTCTATATAATTTTTATGAACGCAAACATAAGGCATCAAAGACTGCAGGCTGAAAACTTCTCCGTGATCCAAATCAAGTGGCAATATTAAGTCCTGAAAAAGTTACGAATCACATCTGGTTTATGGTCTGCATAGAAGACTTGGCCTGAGAACATAGCACAGGAGTAGATTGATGCAGAGTAAGGCTCAAATTTAATAATCAAGCTTGGTTACTGAATACAGCTATAAAGATAGATGAAATGAAAAGTTTGTATTACATGTATCCACTCATCACATAACAAAAGAACATAAAATAAGGAGATGTTTTAAGACAAAAAGCATGGTCTGCACTGAAAGGACATCAGATG
Organism: Aythya fuligula; assembly: GCF_009819795.1. Taxonomy (NCBI): domain Eukaryota; kingdom Metazoa; phylum Chordata; class Aves; order Anseriformes; family Anatidae; genus Aythya; species Aythya fuligula. The sequence goes on along the minus strand of NC_045563.1, from coordinate 13,421,522 downwards.
TAAATAATATGGGATTAGACTTTATTACAAACAATACTCAAGGAAGTTTGTGATGTCCACTGCCTGATAATGGGAGAGGGACCTGAGAACCTTAGGCCCACACTTCCGTCACTTCTGTTTGTGCTTCTCTTTACACAAGTGACTGTAGGTCACAAAATCTTTTGTTATTCAATTGCAAATGGAGGGCTCTGCCAGGATATTAGCATTGCCAAAGCTCTGTTCTCCACCCTTCTTCCCCTCTCCCTTCCCTTCATTGCACCTCTCTTGCTCTTGGGTAGTCCTTTCTTCTGGCCAGGAGAGTTGTTTTGATAATGCTGTACTCATCTCACCCTCCTCTGAGTCTTACAATACAAGCTGTTTTGGATGGCATACAGCAGAAAAGAACATTTTATTGAAAATTTGCATACTGTGCTATTATAATAGCTCTTATATACATTGTTTGGTTATTCATCCACATATTCTACAAGTAACAGAACAAAGCCAAGGAACAGCTATAGGCTCTCCCAAATGTAGCTTTAGTCATGGAAGCTGGGACATGAGCCTGATAGAAGTGAAAATCATGGAAGTGATATAGCCCTAGCGAAATGTTCTCACAATAACTGACGATAACCCAAACAGATAATATTTAATGTGCTTTTGTTCCATGGCTGGACTTTCTGAATTGCCCCGTGAAAAACTGTGGCCACAGTGAAGATTTATCTTTATAGGTATCTACCTTAAATATGCACATGATCCCCGACTTCAGTGCCTCAGCCTCTTGCTTTCTTTGACACATTAACGTTCCAGCATCCTCTTGGAACTGCTGGTCCCATTTAACAGCTAGCTAAAGAGTTGAGGCACAACTGCTCAGAGCTGTTGAAGGCTTATGGGTGTCCTGACTTTTCAATTGTCTCTACATATAATCTGCAAAGTAAGTATATCCAAAGGATATACTTACTAATGGGTTCCTTTGCCCTTTAACTACTGTTAAATTTTGCACACAGACACATATACACACACACACAAAAAAATACATACAGTTCATACTATACTATATATAGCTTATACTATATATATAGTTATTTATAGTTTACAATGTGCAATATAGTTCAGGCTGTTCAGAACTAAGTCCTCCTTATCATATGCAGTGGGTTGGAAAAATGTTTTAGATGTTGTTGCCCAGTATTTCTCCTAAATAAACATCAGATTATCTCTCTGGTTTTTAATAAGCACATCACAGTCATTTTCTATAAGTAACTTTCCTTCTAGAATATATTTTCAGAGTATACAGACTGTCTCTCTTTTTTGTTGTTGTTATTGTTGTGTGTTTTTTTGTTGTTGTTTTGGTTGATTTTGTTGAAGACTTCCAATAAATGCCTATGTAAAGGAGGAACAAAGCTCTGAGAAGGTTAGTCTGTATGAAGAAAGCTTCATTTAGTATGGTGATGAATGTCTACTTTTTCTATAGAACAACAGATATAATCAGCATCCCGATTAAGAAGAATGTCAAATAAAGGGCAGAATGCATGGAGAAAAAATAAAAAATACAAAATAACAGAATGTATGTTAATCAGTACACAAATGTTACCGGACTTCTGAAAAACAGAAGCAGTCTCTGGGTTCAGGGGCCTCAACATCCTCACTCTACAGCTATGCAAGCAAAGATACTTGTCTATGGAAATAAATATGACGTATTCCCCTTCCACTTACTGGGGCAAAAATCATAAGTAATGATGAAAGTACTAGAGAAAAAAAGTGTAAAATTATGTAACTATTATAAAGACTGAATTAGATTTTCTCTCATGCTAAATTCTGAATTCTTAGATATATGTTCTTAAAGAAATATATCTGATTATCTCTGATTATCTAAGCATATCACAGCTCTGGTCTGAGGCCTCAGTTTTTATAATACTTGCATGAGTATAGAACATATATACTTTACTGACTTCAGAGGAAAATGTAACAAAAGCTGTTTTAAGGATTCAGAGAGAAAGGATGAATGAAGGTTAGACGTACTGCTGTAGGTTCAAAGAAATGAAACAGACTATGCACTCTGCCTTAGTCTTCTTGTGCAACTTTTGATGAGACATTTAATGTTTAAGCTTTACAACTGTAACACAGGGGAAATACCATTTCTCACTTTCACAGAGGTGGTCAGAGGATGGACACATTAAAATAATGACCTGCTTAGATCCATCTGCAAGAGTCCTACAGAACCAGTAGCACATGCAGCAGTTTGCCCTCCTAGTCACCAGAAAAGGAGAGGCAATGATCCTAGAAGTGATCAGTTGCACAAGAGACATAAAAGTGAAGTAATTAAGAATCGTTGGGTAGAACAGTGATGAAGTTTGAGTAATTGCATTCTCCCTACTTAAAAAATAACTCCCTGAAGCTTCAGTTGGATCTAGGATTTCTTTTTATTTTTCATTTGAAGACAGCACGTGTTGTGCTATATTGCTGTGCATTGTTAACAAGTTGCCATGTTTCTCCTTAGCAGTGGATTTGCAAAGCAATTCCCTTTGGTATTTAAAACACTTTGTGTCTCTCTGAGGTGAAAGAATATATAGATATAAAATCAGCCATACCTGGAAAGGCTTCCTTTCTTAGTAGTGTAGTGAAGGATTTAAGTGGTTAGAGCAGGTTTTGAAGGTAGGGAGCAGTAAGACATGGACATTCATAGGTTCCTGAGGGCAGTCTCAGGCCCAGTGGTATAACCATAGATATCAGTTACTGTCCCCACCATTCCCTTCATGGGACAGATGATCATACAAATTCATCACTGTCCATATCAGTGAGTTAACTCAGGCTGCATTTGGCAATAATGTAAGTTAGTATTGTTGCATTTGCCCTCTGGTCAATGAATTTTTTTCTGTAGCTTTTTCTGTCAGCCTGGACACATGAGAAGCAATTCTCAAAAGGAACAAAAATAAATGATCTGAGGAGAAAAGCATTTCTGGGGAGAAATGCTTAAAGCCATTTTGGCCATCTGTAAAGTAGATATGTGTCTAAGGTTTGAGCTTTCCCAGAGGCCTCACAACTTCTTTGTCCCTCTTAGCAAGCTCCAAGCATGTGGAGAATCCTATAACACTGATACAAACAGAGTTATTGCTTTTATCCTTCCTACTTTTTGGGCACAAACTGAGATGAAGCAAAGTAGACGTATTAGAATGAGAAAAGCTACAAAAGTGATCAAGGAGCACTTCTCCTGTGAAGACAGGCTGAAGGAATAGGGGTTGATCAACCTCATCAAGAGAAGGCTCCAGAAAGACCTTACAGTGGCCTTCCAGAACCTAAAGGGAGCCTACAGAAAAGCTGGGGAGGGACTCTTTGTCAGGTAGTGTAATGACAGGACAGGGGGTAATGTTTTTAAACTAAAAGAGGGTGGGTTTAGATTAGATATTGGGAATAAATTCTTCATTGTGAGAGTGGTGAGGCACTGGAATGGGAGCACAGAGAAGCTGTGGATGCCACATCCTTGGAAGAGTCCAAGGCGAAGCTTTGAGCAACCTAGTCTAGTGGGAGGTGTCCCTGCCCACAGCAGGGAGGCTGGAATTAGATGATCTTAAAATTCTCTTTCAACCCAAATCATTTTATGATTTTATAAAATTCCTAGCTTCCTACAGGATAGGATGAACTCAGTAGAGAGTAAAGAGCAGGACTGCCAAACCTAACCGAGTTCCTTCATCATACTGGTCCCATTAAATAGTCAAATGGGAAGATAATAGTGAGTTCTCAAGATAAGTGGATGGGTAAGTAACCTTTTACTTTTTCTTAAAACCTCCAGAAAATGCTGGGAATTAATCTTCTTGCATAGCAAAGTTTTGCTGCTCTGTTTTCCAGTTGAGATTTTCAGTGAAAACTTGCTCTATGTCATAATTTCAATTTCCTGTGAACTTTTTCTTTCCATTCAAAATATGATCATATAAACATGTTAGAGTCACTTCACCTCTGTACAGAAGTCAACATAATTTGCATAGCAGATGTGGTTGTTGAAAGAAAATGTACGAAAAGGAAACATGTTCATCATTTTTACATTAAACTCCAATTACAAATTCAGAAAAGCAAAGAAAAAAGCAACAGGATAAAGGTCTGACACACCTGTAGCCTTCAAAAATTAGATTTCTTGCTAGTCTACTCTAGCCTCCAACTCCTAAACCCACTTACCACTATAAAATCTGAACTACATCTGATAACAAATCTATCCTAGATTACTTTTCTCAATTTTTGGCCATTCTGGGAGAAAGTTGGCTGATACTTATCTACATGTAAGGAAGAGAGTCCCAGAAAATCTGTGTAGATAAAAGAGAAGGTTTGGGGATTTGTATTTGTCCTTCCGTCACAAGAGTTTATTCTCCAAAGTTGGAATGAAACCCTCATTAACACACACACACACATACAAATATATGTATGTGTATATATATATATGTTCCACATAAGATACTCATATTATTTCATTTAGCTGTTTACCAGCAGAAGGTTCAAGAACTAAATAAATATCAAATAATATGACAGAAAATACATAAAAATGGTCCCACCGCTTAAATTTCCCATGTCTGCTGTTGTTGCTGTTGTTTGTTTTTAAAGGTGCTTGTTGGTTTTTTTTTTGTTGTTTTTCTGTTTGTTTGTTTGTTTGTTTTTCCTGACTCAAGGAAATGCTGGTTGGACTCAAAAGTATCTAACAGAAACAGAAGGGTATTTTGAGTTTCAAGTTTTATACACCATAATTCTAGATTGTAAGCTTAGTCATAGCAAAGTACAGCTGAAGTAAATCCATTGACATCAAATCAAAGCCAGAGACACTGAAGTCAGTTATTCCGGATTTAAAGTATTGTGACTGAGATTAGAATTTGGCCCATGCTGTTGAGATAAGGTCAATGTATATAAAGGAAAATAGAAACCAAGACATCAGAGTGCACAGGAATTGAGCTGATAAATAGATTGGAAGAGTTTACACATGAGGATAGAATTACTTAGTCTTGGAAGAATAATAAAGATGATTAAGAGGTGACTGACTGAGGTATTTAAACTGGCTGAAGATTATTATAAAATTAAGCTTGGTGATGTATTTGAGTTTGTTGAAGAGACCAGAACTAGAGGATTTAGGTTTAAGTAAAGTGAAAATCTATGTAAGAAGAATTTAAGGAGGAACTATTTTACAGACACTGATACCAAAATGGGAGGTACTTCAATCCAAATTTTGAAGATGCTGTATTAATATTTAAGTATACACAGTGTGACTGTCTTCAACCTAATACATTTAAGTGGTATCAGCCAGTTTTGTACATGTAAATAATGAATCAACTTTTATAGAGAGCCAATTTCCACTTATGATTTCTTCCCCCAAATATCTGAATCAAATAAAAGCAATAGAGCTTGAAGCAGCACAAGGTTTTGGAGTAATGTCAGTTTTCATGAGGTGCAGATCAGGTTTTGTGTTTTTCTTTCACTCAGCAAGACTAGCAGACTCTCATGACTAGGGAGTTTGGTTGCACGCACTGGCAAGGTGGCATGAGAAAGCTTACATTTCTGTTGTCCACACATAACCTGTTTGGTAGGTAATTAAAGGATTTTAATCTCCAGCACAGTCAATCTGGCACCTTTGAACAACTCAAACTGACAGGAGCAGAAGACAAAAAAGAAAGTAGTCTTAACTCTCATGAAAAGAGAAAGAAAATAATTATGCGGTAAAGATAAATAAGTCATGAACAGTATATTATTGTGTTGTGTTGTTTGTTTTTTTTTTTTTTCTATCTCTGAATCACTACTGAAGAAGATCAAGCTCAGCCTAATGCTCTACCCCTAGCCACCTTTTGAAAAACAGTGAAATTCTCTTTACAACTAGAATTGATTTTACCTACTGTAATAAGAAAATATCCAAGAGAGCAGAAGACTTAAGGGGTAGTCTGGGGTGTTTGTAACCATAAAGGCAAACCTCTCTATGAAGTGTTTGACTACCTGTACCTGTATATTCAAACTCCTCCAAGTCCTAGAGGGAATTATTTGTGAGGCAGGGGTCCCTGCAGACTGACAGAAAGGCAGGGACAGTGATCACATCAAAAATCTTTATATATGTAATCTTCTGCCTTCCCCAATACCAGTAGCTCTGCTGTTATTTTGCCTCTTATGTGTATTTTTCATGAGGGGAAATGATGAGTGTGTCTAACCAGTGTTGTGCAACTCTGCACAAGAAAGCTAAACCTCGAAAAGATCAAGTAGGAAAATGACCCAAAACTTTACTTCCCTAGTCCCACCTTGCATTTTCTCCCTTCATTTGTCCTCCTTCCTTACTTTCCCAACCCTACAAACCGTACAAACAGGATTAATCAGGTTAAGAGAAAGTTTTAAGTCACTTTAAAGAATGGCAATAGGAAAGAGTGCTAATATTTAATCTTTTATTTATTTATTTATTTATTTATTTATTTTCTCAAATCAGATTATGTTATAAAATTCAGAGGAAATATTATGTCAAGTATATGTGAAATCTCAACACAACTCCATTTTTTAAGGCTCACATTTTAACTCAGACTGCGGAGGTCCAATGTTACGTGAACACACCTCACTCACCATGTTGGAGAAGTCTATTCAAGAGGGTTTCAAGAAGATGTGTTTTTTTACAGAAAATGTGCCATTTTGTCAGAAAATGTGCCATTTTGTTGGTAGGTTTGAGGCTGAATTTCCTCAGGAAACAAACACTCACACAAATTGCTCACCAGCAATTACTCTAACCCTTTAAGCTATCACCACTCCCCAAACAGCTTCAAAAGACGACAGCAAACCTGTCATTCACACACAAGGGAAGGGCAGGAAGTAGCATGGATCCATGAATCCCAACCTCAAGAAGGCAGAACCTGTAAGGTAGGCAGCAAAACTGAGGAGATAGGTGGAATTTCAGATGACCTGCCACCACCTTTTCCTTTTTGAATGCCTGCTGCTAACTATTTTCTCTTGCTCCACTCAGGGCTGGATCCATCCTATCTTATTTAAGGAATTAATTGAATGTGGGAAGCAAGGAATTAATTGAATGTGGGAAACCCGAGATATCCCACATAACTGATGAAGAAAGCTGTCATCACAGGGAGATATATTTGACCAACTGCAAGGTAAATTGCCTCTTGCACCTCTACCTAGCTTTGCCCTGACCACATAGGAGGACTACAAGAGCTGCAATTCTAAATCACATATATATTACATTTCTAGTTAGATCTCTTAGTGATTGCAAGGTCCAGTTCTAAGGCAATTGAATCTGTCCACAAGGTATACCATGAAGTTTTGTGAATTTGACTCCTAGAACCTGACACGTAAAAGCTGAGTGAAAAAAAAAAAAACTTGCAAAGACCTTTTGTGAATCTTTCCCAGGGTCGCAGAGAAAGTTATTTGAATTTATCCCACTCATAATCTAGGTTATTATGTTAGCCTCTGTGACAATTTTACTTTTTTAAGTCTTGTTTCCTTGAAGAAAGAAGACTGATGTGTTTATGTGGGTGGGCTGGCTGCCTCTCCCCACACTTGAATAGCTTTTTCCCTGACCAATTTTATCCATTGACCAATTTCAACCACTTGCAAAATCATAAAAATGCTTAGATTCCAAAGAACTCATGAAAATCAGTGGGTAGAGGAAACCAAAAATGATGTCTCCAATGAGGAAAAAAGAGACAAAAATAGTTCATTGTCCATTCTGGCAATGGCCAATTGTATGATCAACTACAGCTTGTGCTCTTTTCCTGCTCAACAGGGACTAATTAGAAGGGAAGATTTGGGGGAGAAACAAAGTGTGACAAGGAAGGAGAATTTTTTTTTCTTTTTCCACTCATATCTATTAGGTAAATGTAAGAAGAACCTCTGTATAAATAAAAGTATTTAATTTTGTTGTTTTGTTTGGCTCAGGTGAGGGTATTTGCAGTTGTATACTTAATTACAAGTCATCAAATATATGCTTTTTTGTGTTCAGTTCCACTTCTGCACACACAAGTTACAAAATGGAAAAGACTACTTCTTTGTCAACTGAAGTTGGGAAGATGGCAAAAACAGGTTTAAGGCATACTTAATAGATCAAAAATGCTATTTCCACTTGAAGCAAAATGCAGAAATGGTACAAACTCATTTGGCCAACTCACATTTGTTTGATATATTTCAAAATGTGTAATTTTATGCTGGATCAGCTATCATCTGTCCTTCTGCAACCTTCATCAGTCCAGGATAAACCCTGCACTGTGTGCTCTGATTAATATGACATAAATACTGTCAAGTTCTTATACCTGAGCCAGATCATGTTTTGTCTAGAGGAGGATCCATTTGGGCACAGATCTGGGATTAATGAGCACTAAACCAAGGTTTAAACCACAGGTTTCCTCTTTGTTTTAGTAATAAATGGAATCCAAGTGGAAGTTGCTGGTTATAGGTCTCCTGATTCTGAACAGTTTTCCACGTTCAATGGAAATACATCAGCATTTTAGCACTATATCCATATGAATTTCACTTCCCATCACACTATCCCCAATACTGCAGTGAGCCTGCTTTACTCACAGATGATTATACATAATGGTCAGCGTCTGGATGGAAGCGTGCTGCAGGGACTGTGAGCAAATGAGCTGTCTCAAACTTACAATGTGGGACTGCTTTACTGTTAACAGAATCTTCTGACATTATTTCCAGCAGTGAGATTTTTAACTGTAATACTGCTACATAGGAGAGGGCATTCAAAGGAAACATCAACAAAATCATTCATTTAATAAACATACTACCAAATGCTGTATGTGACATTAGCCCATCTCTGCCATAAATCTGTAAAGTTCAATTTCAAAATGGTATATAAAATAATATATTTTTTTGTGTGTGTGGCATGGTAAAACAATGCCAACTCTGTGCATAGCAGCCTTTTCCTGCAGTGGAAAAGTCTCCCTTGGCTTGCTGCAGGAAAGAGGGAAGAAAGCGTTTTAATAATGCAAATAAAAAGGGAACTGGATAGTTTAAAGGAAATATGGTTACTAGACAGCTGTCAGGACATAGATTTTAAGAATATTCAAATCAAACAGCTGACCATGGAGGAGGTTAAGCTTTTTTTTCAAGGTCTGATCAAATGGTCCGAAATTACAAGTATATATAATATTTAATGGAAATAATTTTATAGAAGGCAGAAGAAACCATAATACAAAAATATCAAACCTGATACCTAATCTCTTCTCCCTTGGCTTCAAAAAGACAGCTTCAGTCCTTGGTAAAGCCTGATCTCAATTTACGACATAGGTATTGTGCTTGAGGGAAGAAGAAATACTCTGAGATGAATTTCACCCAGCTGGATCATGTTGGATAACAAAGCTAACTAGACAAAGTAGTTTCTCCATCTCAAAAAGAGTGCAGCCCTATTTCTCTAAGTGAAAGACTAAGAAAAGCAGTAAAGAACAACATGAGGCAAAATAGGATCTTATAGACAAAATACTGAATTATAATTCAGAGATCCTGGAATTATTCCTGGCCCTATCACCAGCCTGCTATGTGAATCTTTTTTTTCACACTTAGCTTCCCCTGCTTACCCATTTTTCCCATTTCTTTCTACAGTTTCTAGCACAAAGGAGCCTACATGTGGTGCTGTAAGCAGTAATAATGGTGACATGGGATAGTGTAAGAGTAGAAATTCATGCATGCGAAAAGAAATTGTTGCACTCTGTGATAGTCTGCTCCACAGTGAGACAGTGTTCCAAGAAATTAAACTCATTAGGTATTTGGAAGGATTGAAAAGAGATGATGCTACTGTCAAACAATGTTGAGGCAAATTGTTCAGTAAGATTATGCTGAAAGTATCTGGAACAAAATGGTTAATTCCCATGCACCCAGCCCCACCTGTAAACAACTGTTGGTGTGAGATGTGTTGAGGAATTGAAAGCATTGCATCTTTTAACCCAGTCAGAAGGTTCAGTCAGTAAAAAGACGTAACAGAGCTGGATTATATTTGCCAGTATTGCTTTGGAAACTGAGATGAAAGAAAGGATGCCTTTGTGGTGAAGGAACAGAATTATTCCTACAATGTAAGAAAATCAGCTCTAGCTTAGTTCACCAATGCCTGAGTGACCCTGAGCACATTTAAGTTCAGCTTCTCAGCAGAGGTGCCAAAGTTTCCCTATGGAAGAAGCCAGAGGTGCATTATGGGTCCAGGGAGGGCTTACAGTCATGCCAAGCGACTATCCTTTAAACATCATGGTCTGGATGACCTGGAGACTTTCAAACCTAATAATATCTGAGTACAGAAACTGAAAGGATGTACCAAGGAAAGATCTCTTCATAGTTGCTTTTTTTCCTGTGCTTTCCTCTGCTTTCATTACTGCCCCTGCCAGAGAGAGGATACTTGAAAGGTTGTTCTGCTGAGGAATGGTTGCTCTTCTGTTGCAGTAATGTTTTGATATAGATGATTCAGTGCAGGTCTCAGATTCAGATCTCTGCAGGTCTCAGTTTCTCCCATACACCCTTTGTCTGTCTTGACTAATTTGGCTGTAAGTTTGAATCCCAGTCCCACTGGTTTATGGGAGTTTTCCCATTAACTTCACTGAGCAAAGACTTCCTCTTACATTCTTTGAGCCCAGGACTGTCTCTTATTATGAACATGCAGTGTCTAGCTCACTGGGGTGCTGAAGTCAGTTGGGACTGCCAGATGCTACTGTAATGTGAATAAATGTTAGTATACATGGGGGAAGACGAGAGATCGTATACGTTTTCTTTTAACCATTATATAAAATCCTCTCAGACTTGAAGTACTTCAAGATATTACATTAAAAACAGCTTTTTATTATTTTTTTCAGGATCTCCAGCATTTTTCATGTGCAGACTGAGGGCTAACAGCTCTTCATGGTATTTACAGGAAAAATGCATGGTGCTAAATAGTCGCCACATGCCGTGGGAGGAACTTCTGTTTTTAATAAAACCAATCTGGTCTGGATCAATGATAAGGGGGCATAATTTCTTCAAATGGAAAGCCAGCTCTTTGAAAAGAATCTTACAGTCTGCATTAATCTCAGATCAGGGTCTGCAGGGTAAGCAGAAATCAGAGTCCTGGCCATTTTTATGAATAAAGAGTATTGTCCATGTCTGAGAGGAAATTCTGGCAAAGAGATTTTATGGGGAGAGAGAAAGAAGGTTTTGGTGCACAGGACAAAATGCTCTGGAGTGTGTGGGGCTAATTGCTGCTTTCCCTTTCTTTAGGTGTATAAGCACTCATTTAAGAGCGTATTTACTGGATGACTAGTTCTTGCACTGGAGCTCACCTTTTTCAGGGAATGAATCCTCCCAGTTGCAAGGCAGGCAGTAATAACTGAGCAGAATTGCTGCCCACATCATGATTGCCTTTAGCAGTGTCAACCCATATATCATACATTATCAACTCTATTCAGCTGGCAGCCCCTCAGCTCTTCTCTCTCTGTTTTACATGTGGCCCAATGCAGTTGGGCCAAGCCTCTCCGATAGACAGGGATTGTTTGCACACAGTGGTCCATCTTCCTACAAGGACCAAGTAGTAGGACCAAGGCCTCTCTCCTCTGCTACATCTCTATCTTGCTGCTGGATAAGCTCTCTAGTCTCGCCTCTACTGTTGCTGCAGAAACAGTGTCAGTATTCTCTACCCTGCATTTCTCGCCACGATACAATCAATCTAATCTTACTGTCCATTGTTTCTATAATTAATGCATTGGTGCATGACAAATTGCTAAACAGAGGAAAAACTGAGAGTTGTCTTTGGATTGTATGCATCCCAAACAGAAACCACAAGGAGGAGAAGAAAAAGACAGCAGTTGTCCAAGCAAACCAGTTGTCACTGGTCTCAAGGACAATGTTTGAGGGGTAGTCACTGAGAGCTGCTCATTTTAAGCAGCTGTCCAGTCGGAGAGCTACATTCACTGAAAACAAAGTGGCTTGCAGCTAGAAATATATTTACTTGAAGTTCACTTTTCCAAATATAACAGATGAACTAAATCCCATCAATTTTCCTCAATTTCATTAGAAACAGTAACGGTAAAGGTTTATAGAGTGCCTTTGTCCCACAGATCTTAAGGTGCTCTATCAAGTCTGAGCATCCTTCTTCTACAACTGAGGAAGAACAGAGAAGTGATTTACTCAAGGTCACATTATAAATCAGCAATAGGCTGAAGGGCAGACAGAAGGTCTTCTGATTCTGGCTCTACTCTCATATTACTGGATCTCTGTTGCACGTCTGGGAGGAGGGAAGACAGGACAAGCACTTACCAGTGGAATTTGTTTTGTGTAAATGCATGAACATAGAAAATTAGGAATACGAGAAAACAATTTTACTTTAATATTATGACTTGTTTTGGTCAGTTCTTGCAGGTCTAAATGCATCTGTAGAGAATCTTTCTTTAGTTGTGCATTACTACATTTCATCAGCAGGCTATCTAAAAGGATACAAGATTTTTCTGGTTTCAGCTATTGAGATGACCACCAGGAAAATGAAAACTTCCACAGTGCTGGAAAAACAGGCAAATGAGACATATAGTCAACCATAATAACTACTTTTTGGCAAAGTGTTTAGTGGAAAATTTCCCATTGTCATTGTACAAACAACGCACGTTCTCCCATGAAACAGTGTCAGAGTGTTTCTCATAAACATATGCACCATTTCCTCTTCAGAAAGGTCAAGTAAAATAGCATCTATCAAGAGGAGCATTTAGAAGCAACCCACCTGTTATTGCCAGCCAACAGCAACTCAGAGAAATTATGCTAGTGTATCTCAGGGAAAGACAACTGGGTTTCTGTATGCAGTGGATTTTTACTGCATAAGAGAAGAACACACTGGTTGAAATTCACAATCCATTACTTTAAACTAGCTTTGTGAGGCCCATTAAAGTCAGTAAAGATAAATCATTGAGGTTTGGATTAGATGTCTCAATGGGAGTATTGAAAAGATATGTGCTGGCGTATCAGCAGAAGTCTTTTGAGGCTTCCTACAAGATCCTTCCACTTAGGGGGCTTCACTTTTGAAACAGGAGTTATTATAATCAGAAGACATTTTTTCTACTTTTTGGTACAGCCAGAGGTTGTATGTTTGAAGTAGAAATGAATGGATGAATTTCTTCAGTCCAGGTTATGTAGGACAACAGACAATATTATTGTTGTAATGATCCCTTGGAGTTTATTAACCACAAATCTATACAGTGCCTTTTAACCCATGATCTGTGGATCCCTTAGGATCCATAAATGAGATCTATAGATATGAGAAAGATGATGCCAAAAGGCAAATTCATTTTCACCCTACAGCGTACCATAGTTGGGAAATTTCTAAAGGAGAGAGGGATACATCACCAGAAGAAAATATTTATGGGTCTGCCAATAAAGAGAGATTAGCTACAGAGAATCTGCAAATAACTCACTCACAGGTAAACAAAATTTTGTTCTTTCAATACATTGGGATCTTGGCATTAAAATTAATTAAAATAAAATAAAATAAAATAAAATAAAATAAAATAAAATAAAATAAAATAAAATAAAATAAAATAAAATAATATTAAATAAATAACCAATGTATCTTGGTTAAAGTATCAGAAAAACAAATGTCTCAGATTTCATTCCAATTTGCAGTTTCCCCCCACTAACCTGAACTACCTTATCTATGTTGTAACCCTAAACATACATATAAATATATGTATATATATGCAGGTATTTTTATCCATATATGTATATAAATCCTTTGAAGAAGGTATCCTTTAGAACTCCACAGTCAAAAGACATTGGATAGTTCAGAGGAGAACTATATCAGGGTAAGTACTGAAAAAACAGTGCTGAAAGGTTTCTGAGTGACTATAATGCATATGACAAATGGAAAGGACCACTGAAATCTGAAGTCTTACAGAAGAGAAGTTTAATATGCAGGTCATCATGGAGAGGAGGAAGAATTGGACAACTTGAAGGGCAAATCATGCTAGAATTCTGTGCAAGCCACTGAGCACAAATGACAAATACACCCAGAGACAACACTCATGTGCACAAATGCACTGTATAATCCCAGACACTATAAGGAACATGTAAACATTCAAGCTTGCATTTGCATACATTCTGAAAATGCTAGAGGACGTTTTTGCAAGCTATTATTTAATTTATTCACAAGGTCGATTTGGAAACAGTGTTCAAATGTTTTGGAAATACGTCAAGAACATCGTTTTATTTCATGGTATTGTGGTAGCATCTCATTATATTAGTCTAATATGAATGCAGCACAATGAAAAAGCTATTGTGATGGCATTGTACTAGGCTAAATAGATAGAATGTTATTACAGTACTGTAAAAGGAAAGATTTATAGGTTAGCATTTGCATTTATGAGTAAGAACAGCACATGCAGCCACATACTTGGCTATTTGGGCTCCCAAGGAAACTAAACCTTTTGTTATATTCAGAGTAATCAGGCATTTGAGTAGTGAACGACCCTGCTATTTGTGGAAAAAGCAGGAGCAAGGGAGAATATGTGCATTGACTCTGCTTCTGGACCAGTTTCTTCTGCCACATTCCCCAGTGATTTTATCCCTTTTCAACAAGAACATCAGGATCCCAGACAGAATAGGATCCAATTGCACATCAGAGCAGCTTTTTTTTTTTTCAGGGTGAAGAAGAAAGGGACACAATTTTAATTTCTACAGAAATGCAGCCAGCAGGGAAACAAAACTACCTTGTATGAGCTGAGGAATGTCTTTGCCTTCTCCAAGATATTTTCCACTGTGATTAGAGGCAGAGGTGATGGAGGAGAGCTATGGGGATTTCTGGTTCCTTGCTAAAAACATTTTGCCAAATGTGACAGATTTTCCATGGGGCATCCCTTCATTCCTTTCTCTCCCTTACTGAGTTTGGATTGATGAGATCTATGAGATTTCTGTTTAAAGGAGAAAATCCCTGTTTGCTTTCAACTTAGGTGAATAAATATGATCTGGAGAGGAAAAAAATCCTGAGAGCCAAATCCTCAGTGTTGTAATCACTGTAGTTATGCTGAATGGAATGAAATTACCCTGATTTATATTAGCCAAGGCTCTAGTCCAATACTGTGAACATCCCTTTTTAAGATATTTTTGTTAAACATTTCTCAATGCTATGACTATGACTATGATACTATCTCTTGAAAGAACAGTCATGCTAGTGATAACTGCTTGCAACAGGAAATCTACTATAATAATGAGCAGTCTTAAAAACAGGAAATAGTGCTAAGTAATGGAATAAGGGCCTGATGCAAAGACTGTGGAAATCATTGGGGATCAATCATTTCACAACTTCCTATAGGTTTTGAGAAAAATATATAAATATACATATATATGTTAAAACGTGTCTGAAGGAAACAGGTGCTTCATTCTCAGTAAATACTGCTGTAAAGTGAGATGTTAGCTCCCTTAGGCCCTACTGAAAATCTCCAGTAAGATCACAAATGTGGAAGATTTTTTGACATTAGTGAATTCTGTAGAGAGACTTTTACTCCAGAATTTGCAATTGAGCTGGACCGATTCTGGGTGCTTTGAAGAATCACATCCTAATGTTCACTTTGGCAACATATGCATTGATCAGATGACAGTTTGAAAGAATGACATTTCTATTGGAGCAGATATCTTTGTTAAACAGGGGTTACCTATGAAGCGCTGGATGCTTTCTGCCAGATGCTGAATGCCTTCATCACTGCTGGAAGCACTTCATATCCTGCCAAAACTGGTCAGCAAAGCAGAAGGACAATGTTTGGAGAAAGCATTTCCTCACAGAGTGGGATCTGGCAGTCCACACTCCTCTGCACCAACAGTGAGCTCACAAACATAGTGGCCTGTATTACTAAAGTATATGCTAATATTAAAAACTTTTTAGTGAGATTTAATTACATTTTTTTCCCCTCCATCTTGCAGTGATGGAAATAACTTGTTTCAGATATTTCCACACAAGCCAGCACCTTTCCTCCATGGACACCAGCCTGGCTGCCCAAAACTCCTGGCTCCCCAAGAAGAGCAGTACCCAGGAGTGCCCCACTGTTCATCCTCAGAAACTGCTCCATGATGCAGCAGTCACTATGCTGCATCTGTACACTGACTGGCCTACTCCCTTGCATGGATCTTGAGTCCATCCTTATTTGCTCAACATCTTACTTACTAATGAAGTGTAATAAAATGGATAAACTGAAATGTTTTCAGGAATTTTGAAGAAGGCGGTACCAGCCAAGCTACTGGCATGCTGTGGTCTGTGGAGCATTGTATCATAAACCTTTCCACAGAAATGCAATTTCTTAAAGTACAGTCTTGAACTCACAGGTATCAATGTCAAGACACATTCTATCATACTTCCAGGGCTTTCTCCAAGCTACTTTAAAGATTTTATTAAACTTTTTCAGAAATAAAATCACCTGAGAAATCCTTAATACCTTGATAATAATAATAATTTTGATAATTAAAAGATTTGGCATATCGAGTTTTTATTATTAATATTATTTTTCTAAAAGGACAGAAGATCCAGAGTATTTAGGATAGTCACTAGGAATTTCATCTAACCTTTTGATCTTAAGCAGACAGCATTCAGATGTTATAGGAAGTAACAATATCTAACCGACAAAGAGATGGAAAGGTAGACAGACAGACAGACATGCATTGATTTAAAACAACAACATTAAGATCTCTATATATCAGAGAAAGGGCTTTTCCCTCCTCTGAAAATGTATGTATACAAATATAAATCTTTGAGATGCTGCATCCTGTGGGATGCATGTGTTCTCTGTTTTCAGTGACATTTCAATAGGCAATTGACAAGGCAAATGAGTTATCACAAATACATAGAGTTTTTATTAGAGTTAGAAAATATATTACTGAGCTGCTCTGGTTATAAGAAACCACCATTCAGAAATATCAATTAATTCCAATCAATATCCTGAATGCTTGTTTAGGACCATTTTAATCATATTGAAACAAATAATAACTATTTGTTTTTATTATCATAAACTCATCCCTCCCCATCTTTATAAGGAGAGTCAACAGAGCTAACCTCTGATTTTTTTACCCACATCTTAGTCATTTTAATCTTCATTTTGACTACTGAATTGCAGATTGGTCCCCAGGGTAATGGTGAACTGAAGTTTAAACCAACTAACTATTACGTTTAATTTTTGCCAAAATTGAGAAAATACAAACTATTCCTTCTTTGAAATCAAATACAGCACTTCTGTATCTTCAGAATAAATTATTTATAAGAAAAATAATCATAGCCAGGCCATTGGCACCTTCAACAACACCTTCAGAAATTAGGCCCATCTGCTTGGAGAGCTATCCTAAGGCCACAAGTACCTGAAACTGAATTCATAAATCCTATTTCACTTTAAAGTTCTCCCACCACACAGGTTCCGTATGTTCCACCACAAATCAGCAGTGAGATAGAAAGCAGCTTTCACTCCATCAAAATCTCAGATGTCCATCCAGTCACTACCCACAGAGCCAGAGAAGTAAGTCCTGCACAAGGCCAAGCTGCTTTCAATCACAACATATTTAGAATAATAATGGTTTTTAGTGCCCTGTGGCAGAGGTTGCCCATCCAAGTCACTGTCTTAAAAAGGTGTCTGTTAAGCATTTACTCGCAGAAGCATAAACCGTGCTCTGGACCACAAGTCAAGAAAGATGTCTATTACCTTCTCTAGAGAAAGACATTCTCAGATTGAAAAACTGGCAAACCAGAAACTGCACTGATTGTTGTTTGCTACTGGCTAGCCTTCTGTGTCTTTTTCCCTCAGCATCTCAAATCTTTGGCTCTCATTCTGGATGAACCAGGCTTTTCTCGCTGACCAGACAGGAAGCTAAACAGATCATTTTTGGTCCTATAATTCCCCTTCTAGGGTCAGGTAGCTAATTTTTCCTTAGTAGGTGTTTGAAACTCACCTCACATAAATGAATTATTTATACATTGAATAACTTTCACAATGCGGAAATCAGTCCATTCACATAAAACAGTTACACAGATGTTTAAAGTTAGGTACCTACTAAATGGTCTTGCTGAATCAGTACCTTTGTGCCAGAGCAGAAAATAATAATAAACACTTTGTTTCACACTATTCCCAGATGAATTCAACTTCTAGAAGCTTATCTCAAATGCCATGACATTTTTATCTGACTCTTCTCACTGGGTCAAATCTTCAAAGAACAACCATGCCACACATTTGCAAATAGAAATGTTTGTTATAGCCAATATTCAGCCCAAAGGGATCTCTCCATATGAGTGTACTGCTGGATTTTTGTGTTTTACTGGAATATAAAATAGAAAGTGGTTTATTGTTCAATACTGAGCCTGTAACAGACTTCTGACTGGAAAATTTGAGACCATAAAACATCAAATGAGCACATCTTTCACTCTTGCTATCATGCTTGAAAGGAAATGATTTGCTTCATTAAGAATTCCACAGGTTAAAAACAAATTATCTCCATTCGTATTTATTTGCAGATCTAAAGAGCTATCGAACTCACAGACCATTCCTGGACTATTAAAACCAACCAATGCCAATTTTAAGAGTGCTCAGGAGGCAGCTTGCAAACAAGTAGCACCCAAAACTAGGGACAGATTTTCAGAAAACTCAAACTCCAACACATTGAGTTTATTTGGGGCATAAACAGGAACCAAACCCTTCTGAAAATCTGGGTTTTATTATGAATTCTGACTATTATTAAAAATCTGGCCTTCATTGAAGGTGCTGAGTACTTGAAAACTCAGTGCTTGGTTCTCTTGAATTTCCTGTTGGAAAGCTGGTTTTATGACAAAAAAAAAAAAAAAAAAAAAAAAAAAAAATTTTTACTTTGAAATGTGTTTTAAAGCATTTTTGAGATATAACCAGCTACCAGAATACCTTTTAAAGATACGTTTAAATCCCTGGCACAGGAAAAAATTTACTTTGTTGTGTGACAACATCATTACATATCACACACTCAGTAGCATCACGGGACCAGAGAAATAAAAATATAAGCAATTTTCTAATGAAGATTTGAAAACAAAGAAAATGTTCTTAGTTCAATTGGTAACAATTATAGTACTATGAAAACCTATGGTAAGAGTACTGTTTCAGTTGACTAAGGTAACTGGATTAATTGCTGACATGAAATAAGGTGGTAGAATTTGGAAATGCAAAGACTAACATCTAGGAGCCTAAAACTTTAAAACTACCTACACAAAGGGCTTTTATAAAGTCCAAACAAAAGCGGTTAAAAGAATGGGATTTTAAGACTGAGAGAAATAACTTGAACAGGATGAAGCAGGTCCATACTGATCATTTGCCATTATTTTTCCCCTCTGGGCCACACCATTGTTCTGCCATTTTTAAATAAAAGGAAAAATAATAATAATACTTTTTAGGTCCTACATACTTGTAAGGAATGCTTCCCTTAGTGTTCACAGGAATATAAACTATGACGAGATAAACTAGACCTTTCCCATTTGAAATACTCCTGGAAAAGACAAGCTGTAATGGGAAAAATGCTGTAATAAGGATTAGACATTCTTGGGCTTTTAGACATTCATTTTCAAGTGTATGATCCTCCCTAGGGACCAAGAAGGTCAACGGGAAAGGTAAACAACTGCCTGTACAAAAGGATTTAAAAAAAAAAAAAAAAGTTATATAAGAAAATACAGCTAAATCAATATGTAATGTACACCAAATATCTTTTAAGAGGACAAGAAGAAGGAGTGTTTCACATTTATTTCCCAGGTAGTCTGCACTGTAACTGTGAAACATCTGGGGCTTATCCAAGACAGCTATTTTACCAGATGTGCTACATAATTTGTCCCTTGTTGGGCACAGTGATTTGGACAATGCCTGTGTAATAAGCCTGCAATCTTCCATCTCAAATGTTCCTTAAAGGGAAGTTTGTGATTCCTCTTCTTTCATATAATTTCTGAACATTCATTTCCTTCCTCTGCCTTAGGTGGAAGCTAAAATGAGGAATACACTCTTGAGGGATATTTCAGTGGAGCAGTGCCACATCCTCTTCCTCCTGTTGGTGACTGGTGGATGAGAGGACAGTCTGAGGAATGTGAGAATGGCTGTCTGGAATATCTTTCGATCCACCCCCTCAAAGCAGATAATATCCATTTCCTGCATGCTAAAGCAAGATAACAAGGAGGTAAGAGCATTGTGTAAAATGATCTCTGTCTCATTTCATCCAATTCAGCCCAGCCAAAAATTAGTTCTACACCCACCAACGCCCTTAAAGTGATATGTTCCTTTTAATGTACACAGTGAAGAACAGGGGGAGGATAAGAGATGAAAAAGAAGAACTGTGATAACTGTTGGACCTAAGAGCTATAGTGTGTTCAATTAATTAGAATCTTCACTTGTTTAAAAAATGGTCTCTCTGTGCACATTTAAAAACTGGTAATAAAATATCACTACTGTACCACTATGGAGTATCTTTGAGATGCTCAATGAAATACTTGAATTACAAAGTAACAATTTCTATTGTTAGGAGTTGCTGCTATTCTCTTTTTATTGATGTCATAAAGTAGGTATTTATGAGATGAGGTTATTAAGATCAATAGTATAAATGGAACACCTAATTCTCTCTTTTTCAGGCCAGCACAAAGCATTCCTCCGGTGGAATCTGTGAGAATAAAAGGTGACTGGATACTGTCAGTTAACCCTAATCCAAATGCAAAGAGCTCACCCTATTAACAATGAGTCACTTTTTACACGTTTCTTAGATCTAAAACTATCTTGTCCCTAAGTAGCCTTTATGAAATGTACAGATTTGAATTCATTGCAGGACTGGATTTGTCACAACTAACACTGGAACTCTATTTTTTCCTTTTTTAAAATAAGAAAAAGAAGATGGAAGATTTTATTTTACAATCCATTTAGTGGTGTGTTTTTAATAATTATGATCCTTCTTTGTGAAAAAAAAAAAAAAATCCTTTTGTAAAAACAAAAAATCTCAGATTATAGGGCTGATACTTCAAAGAAGTCTTTCCATTGACTGAATAATGAGCTGCAAAGAAACTATGGTATGGACTGGAATCCATCTACTAATGAAGAATTGAACTTGCATTTATACACAGTTTCACTACCCAGCCCAAACTGCAGAAGACAATGCTTTTGAGCCAAGTGCAGTCACCAAACTATCTCAGCTCTTTCTAGTGATCTGATTCTTGTTTGTCATTTGCCTTTCTCACTTGTAATCAGAATCATCATCAGTCACTGCTAATTTAAACTCATGTTTAAATAATATCAGCTTAGTTTAGTGGTCATCATTAAGAGAAAGGAGTTGCCAACAGCTGATCATGTTGTGGTTCCTAATGACTCCGCTCCTAGAATTCCACTCTACAAGGACTTGCTCACGTCAGTAAGATTTACACATAGGGTTTGAAAAATTCTTTAATCATGAGATGCTGCAGAACACTCCGTTCTCCATCATTAAATGGAGAAATATTTTACAAAATACTTTTTTTTTAAATTTACATTATAAAACTTAGAAAAGTCCGATTGACATCAGCAAGACAGAAAATATTCTATATCATAAAATCATGTTATCCTTCTAGTATTGTTCATATTCTGCACTAATCATATATTTAAAAAAGATGTGGCTTTTAAAAAATGCACTGCAAAATCTGCTCTAATACTTAAAGTTAATACATTTACCTTAAAAGACATACATGTCAACTTTAATGTCTTATCTTGCATCACAAGATATTCATTCACATTTAGATTAATTGTTTTGGTTGGGGTATTTTACAGTGAGTTTGAAACAGTTAGAAAACTGATACATCAGTTTCTACTATAGCCTTTTCCTAGTGAAACCGTTGAATGAGAAAAAGTTCAGGTACTTCACAACCAGTTTTCTGTGTGACTACACATACAAACTCTATGTGCATCCAAGTGACTGTTTTTAGACACAGACAATTTGCTTTCAAAATTCAAATACATCAACTGTTGCATCCCAACCTAAATAGTAATTTGCTGGAAAAGTCTTGTCCACCCTGCTTATACAGCCCTGAAGGCTGCAAAAATGATAGAAAAGCTCTTGACAGGTTTTGCACTATCAGCTACTGCACATCAGCATCTGTCTGGTGCCAGGGAAGGGTGTGCAAAGCAGTATGGGAGTGAGGGAAAAGAGATGGTGCAACTTAGCTTCGTGGTGCATCCCCAGACACAGACCCACACACACACAGAGCTCCTGCTCAGCCCTCTTCTCTGCCCTGCTGTGTGTGGTCAGGTGCCACAAAACCCTTACAGAGCTAGTATTTATGTCACACTTTGAAAGGTATTTGAGGGGGAAAAGACCCCTGCTTGTCTGCCAGGCTGTCTGTTCCCCACAATGTACTGAAAGCCTATTTACAAATGCCACAAAGTGTGAATCAGAGAGAATAAGAAACAAAACAGTTCTGTATGGCAAAACCGAGTAAGAATGTGAAAGCTGCACTGTGCAATGCCATTGTGTAACTTTGAATCTTTTGTTCCAGAAGACATTATTAGATGCTTAAACACAGGCATTGCTATAGCATAATTAAAATGTTTGTGATTACTGAAATAAAAGGAAAAGATAAAATGCAACACTGTGTTACCTCTGTAGGACTGCTAAACCTTTGCTGTAGGTTTAAACCAGCATGAGACAAGGACAACGAAGAGACCATTGACTCCTTCTTAAAACAAACAAACAAACAAAAAAAGCTAATAGGTAGAAGAGTAATTCTCTGTTGTGACCACTGAGCATGGCTGGTTTCTTGAGTGATGCTATGTCTTTAGTTACTTTAGCTTTAGTGGAACTGTAGTTTGAGATTTGAAGAAACTGAATTGATTTTTTTTTTCCTGTCACTGATGTCCATTTAGCCACCCCCAAATTAGAAAATTTGTAAGTTAACACTTGCAATCATCTTTATTCACAACTTTACAGAGAAATTGCTGTCAACAACATGCACTTTTATGCTTTGTTTTGTTTAATAATTCTGGAGAAATCCATAAGTTGTCCAACAAATCCAAATTTGGACAATATTGTCCAAAAAAAATATTTTGTAATAACAAATCCATTGTGTTACTTGATTTAGCTGACAAAGTCCTTGATTTAGCTGACAAAGATTTAGCTACAATGTCCTAAGGATGTAGAAGTAAATAAAGATTTTATCCTTCTTTTCTGGTCTGATCCCAGAAGATGCTTAGGCTAGATTATCTTCTATAAAGTGTTTTGCCACAATGTCTCTATGGACAACCACCTCCTTAAAAAGACAGCATAGTAATCTAATAAAAATCCCATCTATGGAGATCCATTACTGTGCAACTGGGAAAACCAAACTAAACACCATACTAATATAAAAACCTTAGTGAATTCCTTGGTGCATTATATGTACTATCACATTTACAAATGACCACACGGATTGTGTAATATCATCTACTGTGGAGAGTTTCTTTTATAGTTCCCTGTGGGCTGAAATGTTTAGACACAACCAAGATGAGCAGAGGAGCCACTTGTAGATTTAATTGGACATTTTTCTGTTTTTTTCTGGTTTTATGGGCTTGTATCTCAGCCATATCATTGCTTTAAAAATTGCTTTTGTAGTTAATAGCAGGAGAGCTAGACCTCAACACAGTAACAACATATGTATTCCTTTAAGTAAGCACTGCATAAGACTGCAAATTGAAATGTAGAGAGATATTAGCTGTGTGAGTTAAGATGTCATTAGCTAAACCGCCCAGGAAGGGTAAATTTGTCAATTGTCATTAGCACATTTTTTATCCTGGTACTTTAAAGATCAAAAGTGTTAACCTGGAAATGGCATTCTGATTTAAATCTCTTTAATGTTTGGAAGGATTGGTCATTTCTTTATGATATTGCATTGCTTCTTGAGGAGAATCCTTCCTTCATTCAGCACCTGCAAATTGCCTGTATGTGGATCTCACTTAAGAAAGGAGAAAAGGATCCTTTCAATTGTTTCTCAGGTTACTTAGATCTGTCATAAAACTGTCACTTTGGATTATTGCTTAAATGTTGGCTGCAGGCTGAAAACCGTATGTCCATGCAGCACTCACCTACTGCAGGAGGGGTTTATAAAAGGGAAATTGTTGCTCTGCAGGGAGATACCTGTTAACCTTACTCATTTGTAAAACTGGTTACATATTTTGGCACTCACTTGTGCAGTTTGACATTGACAAAGCTTTTGACAAGATGAAGTAGATATATGATATTTATGTGAGGTTCTCAGAAACTGCACATACAGAGCAAGCTTTATTAACTAGACCGTGGTGCTCCATGTCAACCAGCAGCTCGTTTCAGGAAAGACCTCAGAGTTTCTGCCCTTTGCCCTTTAATGAGATACAAAACTGGGATGCTGGTGATACAATACTCAAAATTAGCAGTTCTAGCTTTATGTGTATTTGTCTGTTTTGTTGTTCACATGCCCTTTACCAGCCTACACGTTGCATGGGACAGACACTGGGAAAAAAAGAAGCTTGTCTTAAGAGATGTTAGCAGTTTCAAGTCCTATAAACACCAATTCTCAGAAAAATGGAGGATTTACTCAGTGCTTTACTGCACTAGTTTCTGTATAACTGTGTGAATTTTGTTTTATAGTGAAGAAATAATCACTAAATAATGCCAAACTGAAGTTAAGAATATTGTAAATACATCTACATGCATACATAACCTAGATTTTTTTTACCAATCTGCCTTTAATTAACAACTAATTGCATTTAATCTGGAAGGTATTTTTCTACAGTTACCATTGCAGTCCAAATATCTCAAGTTATTATCATTGGGGGAATTCTGGTTTGCATTAATAGTCACTGATTTTCACCAAAGTCCAAATGTTTCCACAAAATTTTCACATGAAAAAGTCCGGCACATCTGTCATCTGTGGAAGAAAAAAAAAAAAAAAAAAAAAAAAAAAAAAAAAAAAAAAAAAAAGAGGGATTATACAAACCTCTACAAGCCTTCTATCAGAGAAAAAGATACTTACCTGAGTTGTGTAGCTGCTGGCTAAGGTGCAAGGAAAAGACTAAAACCAGGAAAAGTCTGGAAATAAAAGATTAGGTGATGGAGGTAGATGGCAAGTGGCCTGAACCATTAGAAGCTCTATCTCTGAAAATATATTTGAAGGAAATCCATCTGAACATTCTGAGGACTGGGATTTTCATAAATTTACATCAGACAGCCCAATAAGAAAGTTTTACAGCACTGGCATTCAGTACTCATGCACAAACACCATAGGATATGTCTGGTTCATTTTTGCAGGTCCTGAATAATCAGACCACTGTTTAGGACATGATGCTACTACTGTACATTGCTCGTGGCCAGGTTGTGGACTTGCTATGAATCTAATCCATCCCTGCAGCTGACTAATGCTAACGTAGAAGTTGTCAAGAAAATGAAATAAACAAAAAGATGAAACAGTTCTGTCACTTTGTTGTAAAAGCTGGTTTTGCTTGTGTCTAAAATGGTTTGAGGCCTACTGTTGCAGGCAGATTTCCTTCAGTTTTGTGCAAGACTGAAGTATCTACCAGATCGCAAAACTGTCTCATGGAATTCTTCCACAACCTTTCCTCACCAGAGTTATCCTCCTCACTCTATCATAATGTGTTTCCATTGCAAGCATGTTATATCACTGCCTCACACCATGTCTTTTTGGGGCACACTCCCTTTCTTAGGCAGAAAGGGATAACAAAGCAGTGTCAGGCTGTTATATTGTTTAGGGGTTTCTGTTGGGACAGGCATGGAAAAATACACATTCGTGACTTAGCCAAACCTCTGAGCCCCTTTCTACCTCAGACTAGCAGTATTTTCTGTTGTACTTTTCAACCCTGCTGTGACACAGCAAGACATTTGGATTTTTCCCCTAATTACATATAAGCTTTGCAATATGACTGCTGTATTGCAGGTTGGGATTTCATATATTGTAATCAAGTATGATCAATTCACTGCAGGTGCTATGGCAGACAGAGGATGATGCAGTCCCTGTTTTCTACATGCTCCCAACCTAACCTATAAATGTGGCTACCAATAGGGGTGATTGGCAGTGCCTTTTGCACTGTGAGGAGATAATTGTGGTGCTGTGATATAAGCAACTGAGGCTTATCCTGCAGTTTTGCTATTGTGGGAAAAAAACAAACAAACAAAAAAAAAAACAAAAAAAACATATAAGAACCATATGGGATAAGACTAGGGTTACAGCAATACAATTACAGGGTCATTTTATCAAGGCAGAAGTTGACTGAGACACTTTGACTGAATTTTTCCACTATATGTATGCACGCAAAAAATCCGAAAGACAGTAGACTAACTATTTCTGACTCAACTTACTGTGACCACTGAAGAACATGAGAATTTTCAATGAGGAATTAAAGTTATGAAGGGGTTTAACACTATATAGCTCATGACACACCAAAGGTCCTTAGCTCTTAACTCATGATAATCCAGATAGAATTTAACCTGCAAAACTTAAAAGGTGAGTCTGCATTACTTTTAAATAGAGAAAAAAAAAATCTATTTTATACTGTCATTCATGTCCAATCCAAAGCTCTTAAAGTTAATAGATCTCTTTCTCTCAATTTCAGTAGGTTTTGGATCAGGTCCTGATAGTCACAACACCTAACTGTGTGATATGTAAAAATGTCCCTTTTAAGTGCTCCTTGCAATCAGATAAAACTCCTTCCTAAATGGCATCATTCAATATACAGATTGTAGCAGGTAATTGTAATTGTAAATTACTGTAGCAAGCTTAAAATCAACTATTTAAGTACTCACCTGGCAAAACTGAAAAAGCCAACTTTTTTCCCCTTACTTTCCAGTATATATTTCATTTTTCATGGCTCCTTAACTCTGATATTGAAGTGGGCAATTTGGACTGAAACTTGGCATAGAAGTTTGCAGCCTCCGAGCAAATATTTGTCAATTAAAAATCATGAGACTGTTGAATAAAACTTGGCAAACTGTTTATAAACTATATACATGGTAAGTATATTTACAAAGTATTAATGCACAGGGTATGCACACTTTTCTGGCAAAACATACTCTCATGAACATTTGTACAAACACAAAATACACAAATACAATCTCCTTGCACACCAGAATTCCCCATAATGTCTTGCTGATGATTGTGTCTCAGAGATCTAAGCATGAACTTTACTTTTGATGTACCTTCCATAACAAAGAATGCTTGGGATTTTCTATGCACTGGCATAATAGAGTCTAATCCCTCTATAAGGGGACTTAGTGAATAATATGCATACAAGCACACATTTTGAGAACACACACTTCAAAAATATGGAAATAGAAGCATAAAAGGCAAATTCATTTTACATGTAGGATAAAAGTGTAGAATATAAGGCTTTTTACAAATTTCTATACAACAAGGAGAAAAAGGGAGGAAGGGACAGAAGTATTTCAAGAGACTCCATAATACCTAACGCTTAATTATTTAGTTGTAATCACCATTTTATAACCTCATAATACCCACAACAGAAGCACAGGGAAGCCTTCACTGTCACCAAATTTAATGAGATTTGAGGCTGACCAGCAACTACCAGGATATCTCAAACCTTGTAGCACTCCGTCATGGTGCTTCAATGAGATATAAATGGATGGGGAGAACTCACAGCCAGGAATTCACTGCCCAAAATTGAGGGAAGAATTAGGATGAGAATGAGCATAAAAGGTGCCATTCATGCCAAACCAAACATGAAGGGCTTAAAGCCAGCACACTACCCAGAATGACTAAAAGACTAAAAGTCTACTCACCTCCAGCGCAAAGATATTTTATTAGCTTTCTTCTTCAGTGACTGTGAGTCAATAGATTAACTCATATGGCAGACACTACACTACAATGAAAAATAACCAGTTAAGTTTGGGGCAGATTGGGAGCTTTAATTTAAAAATGTCCATGCTTGTCAATTCAATTAGTTGAGAATTTGCTGGCAAGACAAGCTAAGTAACTCTTGCCAAAACATAAGAAAAAGACAGACTCATCAGAT
The DNA here is from genome assembly GCF_009819795.1 of Aythya fuligula. Classification (NCBI taxonomy): domain Eukaryota; kingdom Metazoa; phylum Chordata; class Aves; order Anseriformes; family Anatidae; genus Aythya; species Aythya fuligula. Next base: position 13,393,614 of record NC_045563.1, on the reverse strand, counting down.
AACTGTCTGAGGCAGGTATGACCCACCAGGCTAGACACTTCCCTCTGTTTTATAAGTTTTCTCTACTGCATGCATATGCCAGTGTCATCCCTTCCCTGAACTGGGAACAGGCTCTGCCTTTGCAAGCAGCCTATTTTTCCACCTTGCTCCTCTTTCAGTCTGTGTCAGACTAAATCCTTCCTTCTATTCTGTTGTGACAGAGGATGTAGTGGTGTTCATATCTGCCCATCTGTAAATGCCTACCCAACTCATGACCTAATAGCAATGTTTTCTAACATCTGAAACAAGTATCCCAGAGGTGTAGGATGACAGACCCATGCTACCAGGGATCCCTCCTAAAGTTCTTACAACAAATAGCACTGGGTTGTGTTTTTTGTTTTGTTTTGTTTTTGCTTTGATTTTCTCTGCAACTCTATACATACAAACACAAACAAACAAACAAGAGCTGTGATTTTGTAGTATATATCTAATTAAAATGTACTATAATTGTTGAAGTATTCTACTGAAGTCATTTTCTTTTTCGAGTGACAGGTTTACCAGATGATAAAACTTGTCTTGTGGTTTCTCTGCCCTTGCCAAGAAGCTCAGAGCTAAGTACAGAGGGTGGGGTCAGTCCTGGACATCAACTCCCCCCTCCATGAATGGCAGCATTCTTCACTAAGCTCTCATGCTCAAGACTTGAGTCAGGCTTTATGCCAAACACTCAAGTCCAAGACAAATAGCCTATGTGGGTGTTTTGTGCACAAAGATGACTGAGGTTCATTTTAGCTAGATGGATAAATCTTTTGAAATCCAGCTTGTTAGAACTGACTATATTATAGATCAGAGTTAGCTGTTTATTGAAAAACACTGAGACAGGAATGTAAATTACCCATGAATCAGAATGACCTGGGAGTGAAGTACCAGTGGCTCTTGGCAAATGTATTGTCACCTATTCTAACAAACAATGTCACCATTTATGTATGGTGACTTCATTACTTCATTTCTTTCCTTTTTTTTTTTTTTTTAATGACCATGATCCAGCTATGTCTTTTCATATTTTTCCTTCTTCTACAGAAAAATAATGGGCAGATGTATGGAATTGGCAAGGAAAAATTTAAGACCCAACATATACTTTTTTTAAAATATTTTTATTTACTATAGCTCTATTCTATACAGGCTATCTTCTGTTGGTGACAGAGATGAAATTTCCTTATGTGTGAAAAACCTGTGGATCCTAAACCCCTTAGACTCCAATGCTCTAAGAAGCCCAAAATTGCCCTTTGTGCTAGAGGACTGGCTTTGTTTGGTTTTATTTTTAAGCCAGCAGCTGAAGCTCCAGTTTATGAACTGGAGTTGCCATTGAGTTTAGGTTGCCATCAAAACACGGAGCATTCCTGACTTATCTTGTACCTACAAGCTCCTTTACCCCTCTGGGTCTCCTCTAACTTGTTTCTGACCATTTTTCCATTTGAGCAGAAAGGAGAAAGAAATCTCTCATAACTGCCCAAAACTTTGGAACCCAGACAATAGAATCTGGAATGTCACCTTTTATGATAATTTAGGGAAAGGAAACATCTGAAAAACACAACATCTCTTGCATTAAAGGTATTTCTCTAGGGTACTGGACCGTACTTAAATGTTTTAAGTTTAATGTTTTAAGGCCTTCTACAACTCAGTACACAACAAAAAGAAAAGGAGATGTGTTGTTGAAAGGTACCATAGCCTGCTATGGTCTACAGCCATGAGGAAAGCATAGCCTGGAGAACAACACTGCCATGGGTTTCAACTGCATTCTGTGAAGACTGTCAGTCTCTGTTCAGACTTGCACTCCTTACTGGCATTGCCAGTAGTGCTGTTAGTGTATACATGTTATATAACCAAGGGTAATGCCATGAAGGGACACTCACATGACTTTAGTCAGGGCCACAGGCAGTGCTATCAGGTTAGCACACAATTCCACTGAGCTGATACAGCTTGTTCCTCAGAATTTAATTTGATAAGATTTAACCCAGACTGTGTTAACATGGCTATTCTTTTGGTACACTTATTGTGCAGTTGAGTCAAACTTCAAGAGCCAAAGAAACGGTGCTCTGGGATTTGAACCTACATACCCTTGGACCTGTGCTGAAAAGCACCATGTAATTTCATATTAGGACTCATGGAAACCAGAAGACTGCAAAAATGTTCTATTTACTGGTGATCCGGGCTGCATTTGACCCAACAGGGTTGGAAATAAAACCTGGAAAAATCAGGTCTTTGTTGATTAATGTGGCGTTGACAGCACCCTAATGGGTGCTATTAGAAGCATGGCGATTATAGTGGTGTTTATGGTACACTTCTACGGAGTTTGCAAAATCATGTATTCTGCACACATCCTAATTACAGAAACATTCTGGAAATACCTTAACAAAATGTAAGAGCATTTACAGGTAAAATTGCCAAGTTTTCATAAGGTAAATGCAGCTGTAATACATCCTATTGATCAAAGTACATTAAAATTTCACAGACCAAATAATGGAAACAAAACAAACTATTGAATAGCAGCTTATTCCATAAACACCATTCATCCCGTGTTCAGAATAAACATAGGATTCTACAGGAAAACTATGTGATGATCTTATAATTAATATTAATATAAGGCATATACATAAATGGGTTAAATTAAGGCTGAATGGTTAAGTTTAACTTTGGCATTACCTAAATCTGTTTGCTTTACTCTGCAGTTATTAAGCATTACTATAAGAACACTAATGTGTATTAGTTTAATTTTATTTTGTTCTCAATTCTATCTAGTGGCTACTGTTGCACATCAGTGACCACTAAAATATTGTTCCGAGAGCAGCTAGAGTAACCGCTAGGTTTTGCATTCAGTTGTGAAGTAAGTATTTCCAAATAATCAACAGCAAATATATCAAGATCCACATCACATGCTGCAAAAAAGACAAGAATTTGGCATGTGTTTTTCCTGCCCACCAATGAACAGCAAGCAGTATAGAACATGATTCATGTCACCCGATGTGCTGTTCCTGTCCCCCCACCATCAAGGTGGCTTTCAGCCCTGTAAGTACCAGTTGCTAATAGGTCTGTTTCACAACTTTTGCTTCAAAAGCTCCTTTCTGTTATACTCCTGGCATCTGTTTCTTTCCCCTTCGGAGCTGCTTAACCTAGGTGCATAACACTGTTTTGTAGAGAATCAAGGCCTGATCCAGCAACCACTGAAGTCATTTCCAGTACAGTTCAGTAGGGCTAGACAAGCAAAAGGAAAAGAAAAAGAAAGAAAGAAAAAAAGAAAAAGAAAAAGAAAAAGAAAAAGAAAAAGAAAAAGAAAAAGAAAAAGAAAAAGAAAAAGAAAAAGAAAAAGAAAAAGAAAAAGAAAAAGAAAAAGAAAAAGAAAAAGAAAAAAGAAAAAAAAAGAAAAAAAAAAGAAAAAAGGACAGGCAGGTCAGATTGACAGGCTCATCTAGAGACTCTCAGAGGTGAATAAGGGGTACAATGACAGAAGGACCATGGCTATCAGTGGTGTAACTCCACATGCCTGATTGCCATTAGTTTCAATTGCAGCAAGCAGGAGGTTGTTACAGCCCCTGTGGCTTCTCTCCTTTATGCCATCACTAAGCATATTATTCCCTCCTTGATCTCAGAGAGAAATCTTACTTGAGCCCAACTTCTTTGTGGAGGCACTTCTTGCAAAACTTCCCATTGGCATTACTGGACAGCAAATAAGGCAGTACATGGACAAAAGGCAGCTGAGATAAGTGAGATTCATGCACAAACATTGACCCATTTCTGTATTACCTGAGACCTCTTTCCCAAATATCAATGTTAAATTGCTTTTGGCTGTGCAACTGGTCTGCTAGCGCTCATAGCTGCACACTGGAAAATGAACCTTTATTCTTGACACCTGATTCAGTAATCTTTCTGTACAATCTCTCTCTGTTTCTGGTTTCAAAGCTTGAATTGATACCTCATTTTAAGTCTCATCATCTGAAACTGTACAAGATTGAGGATGTGAGTAGGCCAACCACAAGCAGCTGAGGTACAGCCCTCAGCTGGGACTTGATAACTGCATGCATACGTGCTTCTAGCCTGTTGCAAATATGAAATGAAACTTGTTGCCTGAAACCAAACTCAAAGTGGATTTAAGCCACTTCCGGGGTAGTTTGAGCTTGTTTGTTTTTCACATGCATCAGGTCTACATGGACATGTCTCAGCAGACAGGCGGCAAGTTTAAAAGACTCCCTCTGTCAAGCAGTGAAAATCACTAGTCATTTAGTGATTTTAGTCAAGGCCTCCAGGTTGTAAGATGTTTGGGACAGGACCAGATTTTCATTTTGTATTTATGCAAACTTGTGCAATAAGTCTTAGCACATTACTAAAGTTACAAGGCAGCAAATTAATAAACATAATGACATATATAAACATTAATGGTTTGGTGTTATGGTTATTATTATAACAAGACAATTTTAATGTGAAGGTTAATTCATTAAGGTCTGAAAAACATTTGGAGGTCCCTATAAGAAAGGAGTTAAAGAAATGCAAACCTGTTACTTTGCTATTGTGTTATTTATCAGCTGTCTGGTAAGCATTTGTGCTCAGTCCGCAGGTTTCACATGTAAATCAAATGCAATGAGCCTACAACAACTTGCAAGATTTACACAGATGGGATCTGACCAGCCCTCTCTGAAATCATCAGAGATGGTCTGGGTTCCCAAATGACTGTAAATAGGAGACAAAAACATAAATATAATTTACTTTTGTAAAACTTTTAATTAGCTTAATAAAACATCTCTGCGTAAAAGCATATAGCTCGTAAAAATCCAGACCTTCTGCGTACCAGAGCTGGTGTGGATCAGGATAATAGACACAAAGAATTTCATTACCATGTTAATACAATAGGGAAGTCTCCTGTCTCTCTTTTGAATAACCTCTCATGCAAATTTTGCATGTTGACCATGACACCAGACCTTCTTAGGGCACTGAGTTGTGTTTCCCTATGCTTACAATATATTTGATTTTCAATACAAAACTGCAGACTCATCAAAAGCCCACCTTTCTGCAAGCATTCAATTATTTAAATACTATAAAATGTGTTTTGTTTTGTTTTGTTTTGTTTTGTTTTGTTTTGTTTTCCACACAGAATCCTGCATAAAGTACTTCAGGCAAGCTCACAAATAACATAATATGAAAAGGGAAAAAAAATCCAAGTGGGAAGAAATTTTAATCAATGGAATCCTTTTTAGCTATTAGTTTCCACCTTTCCTCACCTTTGACCGGTTGTTTAAAAAGCTGCTTCCAAAACTCATTCAAGCATACAACAAACATATATATCCAAATTCTCTCCAGAGTCATGATTCCATATTTTTCTTCAAGCCAAAAGCAGGTTTATTTAGAATTGGGGTCATTATCTGCCCACATGCTAAATTATTTGGCCACATGTTAAACATTTGAACTATGCAAAGGTTCATTATTGTTATCCAATTACAATATGTTTAGTTTCTCATGCACATAGTTAACGATGGAATATTTATAAATAAACAGGCTTTGCGGTACTCAAAAAACATAACAAACAAAATCCATGAATAATAAATGTATAAGGATATTCCTAACATATGCATGATGCTAACAAAGTATTTTTTATTGTGTGCCATATTCTGACCTCAGTTCTTAGAGATCACAATGCCAAGGAGGTGGTAAAATGCATAAAGGTTGGTTTCAAACATTTTCCCTTTTTATAGACAAAAGTTTACTTTGTCTTGTACAATGGGGCTTGAACTAATCATATGGAATGATTTTCTACCTCTTCAGGAGTAAGAAAAAAAAAACAGAATTATTCCTTTAGGTGCTTGCTAGAAAAATCCCCACAAAAATCCCCTCAAAAATGTAATATTTATGAAAGAAGTACATCCAGTTCTATGTTTGAAAGTGTGATACACCAAAGAACCAAACTCTTTTAAAGAATGCATATGAGCTGCCATATGCATACTCTATTTTCTTCAAAAATCTAAAAATTTAATAGCTCTGTGGTTTAACCTCAGCATTACTCTCACACATCTGTCTCCATGCATCCCCAAGCAGGATGGCTCTGAAGACCTAAGATGAGCTACCAGTCAAACTGCAACTGTGTGCTGTGTTTCTGGTTGCTGCAGCCCCATGTGCCAGGACAGGGGCACTCCTGGCGCATGGTGCCTGGAAGGTGCAGAGGTTTGCCATGACTCACCACAGGCAGGACACTCCCATTCTCTGTGTGCATCTTGAGTGCCACTCAGGAGCACATTTAATGGGTTCTGTGAGGAGTACATTTAATGGGTTCAGTGTGGAGTATGTTTAATGGGTTCAGTGTACACCTCCCATGGGCTAAATCGCTCCCTGCCCCACACCTCCACCAGGCATTTCCAAGTGCCCCAGTGGAGACCACTCTGCACCCTGCATCTGGCCACAGACATCTCCCCATTCTACGTCCTGAGGAGGAGCAGCATGTGGGACAAACACAACAGCCTTTGAATGAACCACGCTGCCACCCACTTTCTTTGCACTGGATGCTGCCCCTACAGACTCGTCTTAGAAATGGATGAAGAAAAGGGAACTGATTTCCGTAAGTTTGGGGTCAGATTCCAGGCCCCAGGCAAGTTTTGCTTCAGAAGAGCTTAGAGCCTAAAAAATAAATCTATGTCTTTGTTGCCTAAATGTAATTTGATTCTAGTTGTCATGAATAGGACATAAGAAATGTGGAAATATCTGTGTATGTTCCTTTCTCAAACAGTGGGTGCGATTAGAAAGCATAATAGCATTCCGGACTATTGATTTTACCACAGTATTTCCTTGCTTAGAGTGTTTTCCACTATGAGTTATTTGTACCATGCCATGGTAAATGTTATTTTTAACAGAGCTCACTGTACTCGTTTGAGAAACTATGTGAACAATGTGAGTTCTCTCGCGATGCTGAGTTGCTCAGCTGGCCGGTCTGATGTCCTATTTAAAAAGAAGAAAAAATAAATAAATAAATAAATAAAAACTACGTGTAAGTAGAGCTAAAGTGAATGTAAAGATTAAATGAAGTAAAAGGTAGATACTAAAAATACTAGAGTGAACCCCAATGCAGTATTCTAGATAACAAAGATATTAAATATGGATTGCACTCATAGGTAGAGTTTAGATTTTAACTATATTTGCCCAGATCAGAAACAGACACCCAGACAAGAGCTCATTTATCTTCCTAAACAAATACAGCTTAAGTCATATAAGATGCTTTAGATGCTTTTTTTTTGCTTTTTTTTTTTTTTAATACTTTTCAGTAATTCTGTAACTTTGCTAATGCACTTATTCCACTGTAGGACAATGGGGAAAGGGCAGGAGAAAAGGAATACTTTCAAACTCGCAGAGAAGGTGAGCGTGTTTCTAAATTACAAGCAGCATAAGTAAATGTAAAGCAGTCCATCATAGTAAGGTCCAAGTTTCATTTAAATGAAATCAGCATAATTTTTGCACCCAATTTAAGATTACAACAAACTGATCTTTGTTCATATGAATTGACACAATACTCCTTTTTCTGGATCTGAGTTCTTAATCTCATAATTTGCAATGACTAAGAGTTTACCAAATGCTTACAACATGTGTCAGAAAGTAGGCAAATAAAATATTAGTGAAACTTCAAAATGAATTGGGTGAAATAGTGCTCTTAAAAAGTAGATACAGTGAACCAAAGACAAAGGGCAAAGTTCTAAAGTTTGTAATATTATTAACCATGACAGAGGTATGTCATATTGTGGCAAAAATAAGCAAAAGTTATGTATAAAAAGTGTCACCTAAAATGCACTAGGATATTCTGTTCTCTCCTCTGAGCCAATACAGCATACCTGGAATATTGTGTATACTGGAATATTGCTCCATACCTGAAGGAATATATGATGTAAACATGTCACAGAAACTTTAGGACTGGGTAGTAAGAATCATTGATTGGAGAAAAGGACATTGCAAAGCAAAATGGAATCATTCATTCTCCACACTATGAGGCAAGAAATAATGAGCTTGTATACTACATATTACCTGTAAGTTTTGGAGCATTGTCTAAAGAAAAGATGGAATCTAGATTGGTAGAAATTCTTAGGAGCGGGTTAGATAAACGTGACAAGACTAGTTTAGGTACAGCTTCTCTTGCCCTGGGAAACAATGATAGACCTGAGTTTTTTGTTCCCTTCCAAACTTGTTTCATATAACAAGTTTGTTAAAATATGTTAAAATTCCTTTTCAGTTATGACAGAAAGTTCAGTGGGAACATTCTCCTATGTACATGGACACTCAAGGGAATCCCTTGAGAGGACCATTTTCATGGATACCCCTGACAATTAAGCCCCTGTGTCTTTTATGAAAAGCAAAATCCCTTTTGGGTTTACAGGGAAACAAAGGGCTGGACTATTCAGAAGCCAATATAACTGGAAAAGGAAAAGCCAGACTGTTGGAAAAAATTAGCTTCAGGCATACATTTTCACTAAGTCTGCAGAGAGTTCTCTGAGAGATTTATCATTCTAAATTACCATTGGATCTACATAGGAAATAAATCTTCACAGATATCCACTTGGACACTTGGAATAGGAGTAAAAGAAAAAAAAATAAAAAGTTACTTCTCCTGTTTCACGGTGTATTTTAGCAGTTTTTTGTTGTTGTTATTGATGATGATTTTTTTGTTGTTGTGGGTTTTTTTTGTGTGTGTTTGTTTGTTTACAGACTTCAGTTTTTCTTGTAATGGGCTCTTGATTATTATTTTCGATATTTTCGATATTTTGTATTTTCGATATTTTTGAGGGGGAAGCCAAACCCTCATTACTTTTACCTGAATTTCAAGGATTTAAAAATATTGAACCATAAATGTCATTATGGTCCCTTACAAGAACTTAAATTCAGGTACCTTCTCTCCTTCATTTTTATTTCATATTGTACTTCCTAACAGGACTACTACTCCTGGAGGGTCTCTTTTCTTCTTGTGTCATCTTAATGCACTATAGGAATCGCACAATTACAAAGGCATCATGAATGAGCCACTCCAGTGAAGGAACTTGCCTCAAAAAGTAAAATGAAATTTAATTCCCATGATGTAACACATCCATACTTCAGGTCTTTTCAGTCTTCATGTGTTAGACATTTTATTCTGCATTGAAAAGCTGACCCTCTTTAAATGGGTTCATCACAAATCTAATCTTCTTCATTGCAAACATTTGCTCAAATTAAGTGAATTTAGCATGATTCCAGAATCATGTACTTTTGAATCCTTTGCAGCACCATGCTTTCTTAACTATTAAAAGCTACAGAAATTGAGTGTGTACTGGACTCAACTAAGTCAACAGATATTAATCCTTCACAGGATGCATAAAAATAAGCTGTGATAAGATCTCTACACATTGAATTATAAATTTATTGATAATTTTAATTGGTTTTCAGATTAACTAAATTTCAAAATGTACCAAGAATCTACCTGAAAACTGATTATTTTCTGCTCTGGTCTGTTTCTACACACCAGAGGTAAAAAACTGTATCATGGTAGACTTTATTTGGGAGTTGCTATACCCTTATCTTTTATACTTGGGACAATGTTAATGATTATTTTAATTAGCTGGTACTCCTATGCTCCTCAGTTTTCTTGTAGCTGGAAATTTATTGTTTAAATATAAATGGAGTCTAGTCTTCACTTCACTGAGTTTCCAAAGCCCAACAGAAGTTTGCTATCAACAGACGGTGCTGATTTGGAAGAAAGGTGTAGACTGGTTGAAGAAATTTTAGAACAGTGCAGTGAGAACAAGATTTTTCAAATGGAAAATTTGAATGGAATGGAAACTGTGATTATAAATAGAAGGATGTCCAGTGATACTAAAACTTGAGGATAGCTTGACATACAAAATTTCTATTGCTATGAGATTTTGGGTTGGGGAATGAACAAAAGAGGAACGCTATGCAGACCTCAGTGACTTTCCTCACATGACACAAATAGAGGAAACAGCTGGCTCTGCAGGTATGATTTTAAGAATCTTGTATTGGATATACGTACATAGGAAAATGAAAAAGACTAGTATAAAGAAAAATAAGTGAAAGCTAAAAAGACTTTAAAAGAACAATGGAAATGGAAAAGAAGAAGAGGCAGACTTTCAGAATGATTCTCTGACTGCAGCGGTGAGAGCATAGATTTGTATTTGATCTCATGCCAATGTCTAAAGCTAGTCAAGGAATCTCTACTACTGATCAGCTACTGCAATGAGGTCTATTTTGTATTTATTTAGAAGCTCCAGTAAATGAACATTTCAGCTACTCACTACCATGGTGACAAATACTATTGCAGAATATCTGTGCTTAAGATCAACCCCCTGTTCACTTCCACCTCTGGTTCAATGTACTGCAATTCAAGTTATACTTAAGGCATGATTCAAAAGGGACCTCACCAAATGAGATGTCACTTTCTTTTCACGTAATAGTTGGTGGACAGGTCCTGACTTGGAAATTCTTGATCTCAGTTCACAAGAACAATTTCTGAGGGACCTATAGCAAGAGAACTCCAGGCCAGTTCTCAGTTTTCAGGTCCTGATTCTTCCACAGTTTAGATCAGGTCACAATATATACATATATATATATATATATATACATAATTTATTTATTATCTTTTAACCTTACCTCTTGTTTCTGGACAAACAAATAGTTAGGATCTTTGTAAGTTCCTAAATGCTGAGAAACTTGGGAATAGCTCAGTTGAGTGTTGTAGTTTAGCCCCAGCAGGCAGCTCAGCAGCACACAGCCACTCTCTCACTCTCCAGGTGGGATGGGTGAGAGAATTAGCAAGGTAGAAGTAGTCAGGCATTGGGACAGGTTGCCTAGGGAGGTGGTGGAGTCACTGTCCCTGGAGGTGTTCAAGGAAAGGTTGGATGTGGCACTTAGGGACATTGTTTAGTGGGTGACATTGGTAGTAGGGTGATGGTTGGACCAGATTATCTTGGAGGTCTTTTTTAATGATTCTATGATTCTAAGTGCAAGAACTCATGATAAAGACAGTTTGCTAGGTAAAGTAAAAGCCACACATGCATGCAAAGAAAACCAAGGAATTGATACGCTATTTTCCATTGGTAGGCAGGTGTTCCTGACCATGATGCTATATGGTAGGGAATATACCAGTGGTCATCTGGGTCAGCTGTCCTGGCAATGTCCCATCCCAGCTCCTAGTGTACCCCCAGCCTCCCTCCTTGCTGGCAGGGCAGCACAAGCAGGAAAATTCTTGACTGTGTATAAGCATTGCTCTGCAACAACTAAAGCATCGTTGTGTTATCACCACTATTTTAATTAAAAATCCAAAACACTGCATCATACAAGCCTCTGCAAAGAAAATGAACTCTATCCCAGCCAAAACCATGACAGAGAGAAATGTCAGAAACTCACAACTGGGTTTGAAATTCAAAGTCATAAGGCTTAGAAAAGTGTTTTAATTAGGGAGAAATCTGCAATATGTGGTTAGTATTTCCCAGTTAAAACAACTTTTAAAAATCTCTTAAAAAAAAAAAAAAAAAAATTAAATTTGACTACTCCATGTGTAGCTTATGGAAAATAATATTTTTCAAGGTTAGCTATAAGCTTCTTTTCAATGGCTACACTGACAGCCTCCTATAAAACAAATATACAATTAAAAATTGCCCATGCCGCTGACTTCAGGAGAAAGAAGGTATCCATTTATTGCCATGAAACAAGAGCAGTCTGCTAACAGGCAACTCATCTTCTCTCCTATACTAACACAGAAGTATATTTCATACAGGAAAATCAAAATCAACTTACATGAATGTTTGAAGCAAAAGTCATGCATAACCCACTAAAGCAAAATGAATATGAGAGTCAGTGGGTTCCAAAAAGAAGAAAGGATAAAGCAGCTATAAACTCCACAGAAAGTGGAAATACAGGCATTGTTATACAGACCTCTAATCTCTTGTGCAGTGCTATATGTGGAGAGGCAAAAATGCCTTCCTGACCTCTCCAGGTGATCAATTTATACTCTGAAGCCTGAGAGCTGATCTGTATCTATTCCAAATTAACTGGAATAGAAAGAGAGATGAGGCTAAAACATAAAGAAATAACACTGTAGAAAGTAGAAAGTACCTTATTCATCAGTACAAGCCAGGCTGTCATTTGCTAGCAAAGGAGATACCTTCCTTTCATAAATATGCCTGCACAGATTTTAATATCAAAAGTACCTCAGAACTCTCAGTGAAAATAATCTCTGCAGGTACTGGTCCAAAGCCTACTGAGATCAATAGGAATACCTCCCTCCAGTGCAGTAGACTCTGGATCAGGCCCTTTCTCTATGACAAAGGTTCCCTCCATCACAGGACTGCAATGTTGCCTTCTTCGTGCCTTCATGCCCCTTACAGTATGCACAACTTCTGTTTGGAAGCTGACAGAAAAACAAAAAAACACCCAGATGAACCTAATTGGAAATGTCCTTTCAGATCGCAAAAGACATGAGAAATGATAGAATAAAATGTTATGTGACCTACAATCTGATGCACTGTATTTTATGTGATCATCATACAGTATAATTTTATAGAGTTTTGTTTTTTGTTGTTTTTTTTTTTGTTGTTGTTTTTTTTTTTTTTTTTTTTTTTTTTTACCCCAGGTCTCCTGAACTTCTGTTATTTCCAAAGTGTTAAAAGTACTCAGTTTGCTAATATAAATGATTATAATTGACAGTGCATTGTCAATCTATTGCAAAGCTGATTTAATTAAGAATGCCAAGGGGCATCATTTGGGGCCAGGTATCTAAGCTGCAAATTTTTTTTGATCTCAACCTCTCCCTATAGGACCGTCCACACTAGCACCAAAGGCTGGAGGGCAAGAGAACAAAGGGAATTTTATGTGTCTGAATTCAAATTCTTTCCCTTTGAAATGAAGCGTCCAGAATGGGCAATAAAACTGTGAAAATGGATTTCTGGCCGCATTTGATGTTAAGCCTTTAGTGTCAAGAGCCAGGTCTTTTTTTCTCTCTCTTTCTTTTATTTTTTTTCTTTTATTTTTTTTTTCCCTGAATGGCCTTGTGGGGAATTTGTCCTATAAATTATTTCTTACAGTTTGTATGCATACAGTATGGCCTTGTCTCATATTAGAACTCAAAAGTAGGCTACTGTGTGTGTGTGTTTAATTAACCTGTATTTTCAGTAAAATTGCAATGGAAAACATTGTGGTAAAGAAGTTCATTCCATGTAGCCTTTTTCCATATCAGCCCATGTATGAAAATGCAATGTTTATTAAGCACTTCTGTAGAAAGAGTAACTTTCACTCTGGTCTTCCTTTTTTATACCCAGTAGTCATAATCCTTTGTGTCATCGCTTCCATTCCCATAGTAGGATATTGCAATGCAATAATAAAAGCAGAGGATTAGGCCCACTTAGAATGATCATGCAAAGGGATCTATTATAATAATGATTACAACCATTTTATCTTTAATAGCTAGCCACTGATGGAAAGGCAAGGAGGGGAGAAGAGAAACACAGAAATGAAAGGAATCTTGGCATATTGAAATGATTTGTTCCTAAGCTTTGATTGTATATGAAAATTGATCTTTAAATATTTATTTGTAACAAAAGCAGTTGGCAAAACCATATTAAAGCTGGCTAAATTAATGTATATTGTTACACACCACTTAGGCAGTACATACTTGCTGTCTGAAGAAAATTTTTGTGTGTGCACATGCAGTTTAGCTACCATTTTATTTATTTATTTATTTTAATAAAACTAGTAGAACTTTAGCATCCTTTTCCGTGCAGACTGTGTTTTCATGAAGTAAGATTACGATGATTAGCAATTCCTTTTACTTATGCAAGTGAAGGTTTCATAAGGAAAATTTAGTTCCACAAGGAGAGGTGAGACTCTTTTATCTGGAGCCAGATTCATAGATTTTTTCAATAGTGAATAACAAAATTTTAAAAATGTACATTTTTCTGCTGTTAAGTAAAATAAAATAAAATAAAATAAATAAAATAAAATAAAATAAAATAAAATAATAAAATAAAATAAAATAAATAATAAAAATCTCTTTGGTGTATTCCTGGATTTCACCTTCTCTAGTCACACATTCCTCCTCTTCCAGCCCCTCCTTTTTTTTTTTTTCTTTTTTTTTTCTGATGTTCCTTTCTTGTAGTTTTCTTTCTCCAGGCCTCCCTCAGGCTTCCTGCCATCTCTCTAGACTTACTCTCTTTTCCATTGACTCCGGTTCATTCTGATCTTTTTCCTTTTGTTTTACATACCACAGTTAGTTCACTTTTTCCTCTTTTCTCACATACGTTTTCCCTGCCTTTTGTGTTTTATTTCTCTGTCCCTAACTATGTTTCTAATTCTCTATTTTTAGTATTTTTAAGCAAGCTCCTTAGTGTATGATATATATTTGTGCAAATAAATAGAACAATTAAAATTAGTTGAATTATTCAAGATTTAAGAAGCTTTCACTTCAATCAGTATCTAATGCCAAGAGATTTACACTAACAGTGTCTGTCCTACCAGAATCAGGGCCAGAGTCCTTTGAATGAGAATGAAAAAAAAAAAAAAAAAAAAAAATTTTATAAGGTAGGAAATTATTTTCTCTAGTATTGCTTTACAGGAACTTTCAGTTACCAGCAAATTATTCACAGAACTGGGCATCCTTACTGGCTCCTCCTAACCAAAACTCCATCAAGACTTTATTGTGTGGCCCGCATCACAACCCAATGGGAAACAGAGTTTATCCTAGCACAAGAAGAAGGAGTGCTGTCCTGGTTTCAGCTGGCACAGAGTTAATTTTCTTCATAGTGACTGGTATGGTGCTGTGTTTTGAATTTAGAAGAAAAATAATGCTGATAACACAACAATGTTTTAGTTGTTACAGAGCTGTGCTGACACTAAGTCAAGGACTTTTCAGCTTCTCCTGCTGCCCTGCAAGTGCAGAGGCTGGGTGTGCACAAGAAGCTGGGAGGGAACACAACCAGCATGGATGACAGAAACTGTCTTTATCTCAACCCACAAGTTTTACCATTTTTTTCTGATTTTCTCCCCCATCCAACTGGATGGGAGTGAGCAAACTGCTGTTTGGTGCTTAGCTTCCTTCCAGGTTAAACCACTTCAAGTGCCAATGTGATCTTCAGACAAACCAGATTTTCTCTGACCTATTTAGCTATCAAAGGACTGCTTCTATAGATACCTGTCTTAACTCTAGCAGTGCCCTAAAAATCAGACCTCTGTTTGATTTCAAAACACCACGTTCAGAAAACATAAGGATCTGTTTGACATGCAGATTTTATTGTTATTATTATTATTATTATTTGAAAATGTAGCATCTTGGCTCTACATACATTAAATTATGTGCTATTATTGTAATCACCATCCTTCTTTTCAGTTTGGTTACATGAATAGAACCAATACATCTCTCACACACTTAATATCTATCAGTGGCATACCTTGTATAAATAAGTCTATCTATTAGATATTGATAGATTGCACTCAACACCTCCCTTAATTTTAGTCTGACTGTTCTGTTATAAATGCAAACATACATTGTTTCTATTTGGTCACAGCTTCCACTCTCATCTGTGGGCAATAAAAACTTACAGGACTGTCAGGCCTATGCAAATCTTCTTCATCCACAAATTTAGCACAATATATAAATGTTACAACTTCAGTTCAGTGATCATGTCCGATATGGCTTAACATGAAGCTTACACTAAATAACTCTGTTGAAATATCATTTATACATGAAAGCTACACTTAAATAAAGAGACAGAGGCACTGAAAATGGAAGGGCATCTACTTTTTATCTGAATATATAAATTAGGACATACAGAGTTGATAAAATATATGTATGTACATCTACACAAAGAACATTTCCATTTAATTCATCTGTGCAAGCAAAATATCATGCTAGCCCTTTTACATGCAATATAAAATTCCCAGTTAGTCCCCAAACTGAAATTTCAGAATAGCATCTAGGAATTCCCATCTCTCCTGCTGCTTCTGGGACAAACATCCCAGATGCTATGTATGCTCAAATGGATTTAAACATTTTTCAGATGAAAAGATATAAAGGAAAAAAAAAAAAAAAAAAGAAAAAAAGGAAAAAAAGAAAAAAAAAAAAGAGAGAGAGAGAGAGAAAAGAGAGACATAGCAATAGCAAAATATTTCAGACCAAATATCCCAGTCTCACAGACATTCTATGAAGTAGAAAACAGGAACATGTAAGATATTACACACGGTTGTACCAAAACCACAGCCAACATTTATGTATTACATCTGTTAGCCAGGCAATGCTCAGTCCTGTCCAAGATGTGGTCAGTATTTGAATTAATATTTACTGAAACAAGTTTCCCAAGTTCCATTGCAGCCCTGCAACTTCAGACTGTGATAATGTGAGATTTTGCAAACTAAATAAGGCTAGTAAGTGGAGAGGAGAATCTGAGGAGAAGCCAAGGTTACTGCAAAGTATTTGGCTGGTTTTCAGTTCACAGTGGTTTTGTACCTTCTTTCTGAGATAGTTTTTCTGAGGCGTTGTATCCAAGGTCTGTGGTTCTCCTGTCCTGACCGTGGCAGGGCAGGAGAGATTCCTTGTCACTGCTTTACACTTCAAGGCCTTCTAACCCCACCCAGCCCTGAAGCACGATAAGAATGGGAAACAAATGAATAAATATTGAATTATTTAATCTGGGTACACCATTCACAGATTCCCACTCTTAATGCAAGAATTCACTCCTCAGCACCTACCATACTCCTGGATAGATTCATCTGCATTTGAGTGATGGCTAGGGTTTTCTCTTAGTGCATCTCAGGAATAACTAAATTATTATCTGTCACTAAAATATGATTTTTTGGAATATTATGTATACACTTTTCTGCTTGCTACTTTCTCCAGTTCACTTGTCCCAGCATGAGTCCTCAGAAATTAATGGTTTTTTGTTCCTCCCGCCCTTCTATTTTTATCTTGCTCTTTAAGATGATAAAGGTCATCTTAAAGCAATTTTGTAACAAATCAGGATGCACATTAAAACTGCCTTTTTTAAAATTTAATTTTTTAACTTTGCAAAGCAGAGAGTACCTTCTTAAACTCCTCTGAACCTCATTTAACTTCAAACACACTGAAGAAATACTTCTGCAATAACATATATTTAGATGTTTTCATTGGAAATTTAGCTCCTTAAGTTAAAATGCCATGTGACAAGGTAAGTTTTCATTATTTTAAATTAATTCCACCCATGTGGCTACAGAGAAAAACTTGAAAGTATGTCCCATTTACAGTGCAACACCCAAAAACAAAAAGGTAAGAAGCTGAAAATAAATACATAAATATATATTTTCAAATTTGTTACTTTTAAAACAGGATCAGGATTTTTATTTTCATGTGGTTTGTTTTGAGAAAAATGAAGTAGCATCATCAGTGAATAGACATAATTTTTAAACAACATGTAACTGTCACAGAAGTCCTCTGTTCAGCCACATGACACAGACAGTCAGCTGCTGTAACAAAAACGTAGATTATAACAGAAAACGCATTACAGAGCATACGTTCTTTTCCTCTCTCAGTACACAGGATATGACCAGCTTGCAACTCACTCAACCCAAACACTGAGCCCAGAACTCAGCTTCTGGCCTTTGTGCTCATTCACACACAGATCCACAGCCCCTGTAACTGGTGTGGACTGCTTGCGCGAGGCTCCACATGCTGAGAGTTCAACAACAGAAAACTGTAACATAGCTGAAGTCTTCTGACTTCCAGTAATACAGAGCAAAACCTCTATCAGTTTGAAACTCCCATAAGGCTTTAATCCAAAGCTTAAAGCCTGAGAAGACTTCAGATGGGAGTATTCTAGGCTTTTGCTCCAGCCCAGGTCTTGCATTCACATGTCAGGCTGTGAAGTGACCATCTGACTGAGACATGTGAGAAACAGAGAGCAGCTAGCTTGCACAGATGAGCCCAGTCAAAAATGAACCACACATGCAAAGCCAGCATGTACACTAAGCTAGCACTGACAAGCTGCAGCTGGTTTCAGGTACACAAGTTGATGAAGTCTACCAGGATGTGGTCAACAATGTAGTAAACTACACATAGAGTGTTTTTTTCCCCACAGGCCTTTGCAGCAAACCCACAACTTTTTTGGAGGTAACTTTACTGCAAAGCTTTCAACTTGCTGGATAAATTGTAATGGTTATTCACTGCTGGTACAATAGCTATTTCCATCCTTGAGCTCATTTCATTTATTTTCTTTATTTCATAAACAGCTGAAAGTGGAAGATAATACCTGATGATTAGTTAAGTACCTTTTGGGTATAAAACTTCAAAGAAGAGAAAGATACAATGAAAACATTATAATCAAAGTTTCCATTTAGATGTATTACTTATTATTACTATGAATATTTTCCAATTTTTAGAATGCATGCCATAAAGAAAATGCATGTGAAGCTTTCCATTTTTTAGCATTCTATTTATTAACAATAGTTCTATTCAAAGTCCATAAACAGCAGATGCAATTTTAGTGAAATCCATAAGCAATAAAGCTACTCATATCCTAATTCAGGTATCTTGACCTATTATTATCAATTCTAGTTTTACGATTATTTAGTTCCATTTCAATAGTAAGTGCTCTAAATTAGGATTCATGATAGTCATTCTAGCCATGTAAAGAAAATAAATAAATAAATAAATAATACAGCATTAACCTGATTATCTAAAAAATAAATAAATAAGTATTTTCTTGATGATTTCTGCAAGAGTTTTTTCAACAATTGACAACCTCATATTTAAATGAAACATATATTTCATATACGCACAGAATTTATTGTTCAGTCAACTTCAAATAGTGAAGCTGAGGTTATTGTTTACTTAGCATTCAAAAGTATGGTAGGAGTTTGTACAATAATTAAACGCAAGTTTCCATTTTGAACTATGACCTACTGGCCAAATCCAACACCCAAGAAAATTACTCATCATGTCCTATCACGGGGACCTCACTCTGTTCTAGACACCCAGCAAAATCCAGCAGGATGTCCATGACTACATAAGCACAATCACAATCATTGTGATCTTTGTTCTTTCTCTTTATTTTCATTCATATTTGCTTATTGCCATCTCTGATTTAATTGTATCAAATATGGGCATGCAGCTAGGGAGAGACATAAGTCTGCCATACAATTATTTTATGTTAAGACTACGCAAATGGTGGACTGTCCTCTGTGATTGGGCACACACCATACATACCTCTCACTAAAATCAGCAGAGAAAACTCGATAAAGAGCTATTGTTTGCATGTGATCGTAACTTTGCTATACTTTACCTATTTGTGTCAACCTTTGACAGACACAATTTACAGGAAAATTTCACTTAGACTGTTCAGGTGCATTTGAGAGCCTTTTAGGGCTCTGGGTGAAAATCATGATTAATCCGTGCTGAAACTCATCCTTCCAAAAGCCAAGCCTTTTTGGGGGAGGGGAAAGATGGGGCTTGAAGTTTGGCTCATTAGTGACATTTTTATGGATGGTTTCATAAAGAGCCACACAAAGGATTAAAGGCTAATTTTGTCAGAGAACTGATCAGCTTTTGTAAAAATAGACAATATTTGGACTCAAATATTTGTGACAGATATTTAATGCATCACAATGCAGTCTTTTTCGGCCAGAACTTTTTCAGCTGAACGAGTATTCTGACTGGAGTCAATCAAGATAAATTTAGAGATTTCCTTTTGTGAGCCACAGAACACACATCTAAAATTCTGTAGCTAGACCTGGAGATCCACTGTGGACTCTCTGAGGTCAACCAAGTGTTGATCCACGCTATAGCTGCTCCCTCGGTGGGGCTCAAGATTGTTAGCAACTTCTCTCTACTCTGCACAGCTGTCAATTTCCATAAAATCTGCAATAACTTAATACCTTTGAGATCTTTGCCTCCCTCTCAAATTTGCTTGAGTTTAGACAACATGTTCTAAAGGTACTAATGCACTGATCATACGTACACATAGCATAATCATTATTACTTCTCTTCTTCATCAAACCAGGCTAAAAACCACAGAAAATGAGCCTCTAAGACTCTTCCAGTATTAAATGTAGCACTGCCTCTCAGAGTATATAACCCCCATTGTTTTGTACAGTCCAATTCTAAATAACATCATTGATTTGTGAGAAGAGTATCCAGTAATTAGTTGTTTTTTTTAACGGTTGTGCCATTTGACATATTAAATGTTATGCATTACTTAAACAACAGGGTAGAAATATCAATAGTCTGGTGCCATTGTGGCTCTTTTCCATTAGAGTGCATATATGCATGAGATTGAATCGTGAGTATTAGAGGACTATGTTTCTCTACGATGTATCTGGTGAAGTCAGCATTAACTTCTTGTACAATTCTGAGGGTACACAAAAATTACTTGGTTTTTATTTATCTTTGTTGGGCTTGATCAGGGGCTTATTTTCAGGTTTAATAAGAAATTTAACTGGATTTTACTCTGAAAGATACTTTAGCCAGACCTCCACTACCGTTTGTCTCACTGACAACAGGCTCTGTAGTAGTTTTCTTTACTTAGGACTCTCTGTAATGCTAATGACAAGGGTTATTTGGGGTCTCTGTTGCTACTGTCTTCTCTTTTCTTCTTCTTCTTCCACTGTTGTTGTTTAGCCTGGAGAAAATATGATCTAAGAGGGAACTAATCCCACTGTGAAAGTTACTGGGGAAATGGAGCCAAACTCTTCACATCAGAGCAGGAAGAACACGAGATAACAGAGATACACTGAAATACAACCTCCTTCCTTGGAGGTTTTCATATAACCTACTGGACAAAGTCCTGAGTGACCTGTTCTGAATTCAATGGTCCTGCTTTGAACAGAAGGTTGGACTAGAGACCTCCTAAGATCCCTTCCAAGTTGAATTATTCTATCATTTTATGATTCTTTTAAATTAACTTTCTATATAAAGACTGTCCTGGTTTCAGTTAGCACAGAATTAATTTTCTTCCTAGTAGCTGGTGGAATGCTGTGTTTTGGCTTAGAATGAGAAGAGTGCTGATAACACCCCGATGCTTTAATTGTTGCAGAGCAGTGCTTATACTAAGCCAAGGACATCTCAGCCTTTGCTCTGTCCTGCCAACGGGCAGGCTGGGGGGTGCAGTAAGAGCTGGGAGGGGACAGACCCAGGACAGGTGACCCAAACTAGCCAAAGGGGTATTCCATACCATCTGACGTCATGCTAAACAATATATAGGGGTGGCTAGCCGGGGGGAGGGCGCCGGACTGCTCGGGGTTAGGCTGGGCATCGGTCAGCGGGTGGTGAGCAATTGCATTGTGCATCACTTGTTTGTACATACTATTATTACTTTCGTATTATCACCATTGTATCATCATTATTATTATTGTTATTATTATTTTGTTATTTTTTTTTCCTGTCTTATTAAACTGTCTTTATCTCAACTCACGGGCTTCACTTTCCATTTCTCTCCCCCGTCCCAGAGAGGGAGGGGGGAGGGTGAGCGAACGGCTGCGTGGTGTTTAGCTGCCGGTCGGGTTAAACCACGACAAAGACAAACCTATAAGCACTGACTTGTCATAAGATGTCAATCTGGAGAATGATCATTAGCAGTCATTAACAAAACTTGTCTTTGATATCACTATAATGAAGTTCTGAGTCTAGAAGAGTTCATTCAGATAGTTAGTTGCAGTAAAATGCAAAGTCTTATGTAAAAACAGAGTTTCGCATAGGACTCCCTCCCTGACTTTTGTTTTGTAGCTAACTTGATAGACTGCACTGGACAGAAACTGTCCCTAGAGTCCCTGATACTGCTGCTAGGGTTTCATGGTTCCTTAAGCCATTGGTCCTGTAACTGTTAAATACTGCTAAAACATTATATAAGTGAGAAGGAAATGATCAGTACACATTTCAACTCCTTAAGTCTTCTAGGTGGTCATACATTTGCTCAAGGAGTAGAAATGTTTTGTACTGATGGTCATTGGATGAATTGAGACCTTACCTGGCTTTGGGTGATTTCTTTAAAAATATCACATTACTGAGAGAACTTGCTTTCAATAAGGTTTTTGTATTACAAGGAAAAGTTATTTACAACCTCGGTGGGTTCCCCTTTGAAGTCATTTGTCTTGTTGAGAGGGGAAGTGGAGCTGGCCTTTGAAGAGCCTCATTTCATCTTGGATTTCTCCCTTTGAAGTACACTTTACCCCATGGGCATTCCCTCTGGAAAATTTCTCATTGTTCATGGGTCTCCTAAGAAAATATTCCCCAGAGGCACGCTTCCCTGGAGAATAATTTACCTTGGAGATAAATGCAGTGATGTATTTTTCATCCTTGCCAACAGCAGGCAGAGTCTAGTTACACCAACTGCACGAGAGATTTTACAAAGAAAATACAGGTGATTGCTTGCATAATATATAGAGGGCAGTTGGATAATGTGTACAGTGTCCAAATCTTGATGAACTCAAGCTTCCTTAATGCTACTTTATATTAAAAAAAAAAAAAAAAAAAAAAGGTATTTCAGTACTAATACTTTGTCCTCAAGCATCCCAAATTCTTTGGATCCTTTAATGCAGAAGAGTTCTCATTCTTTTCTAACAGAAAATAAATAAATAAATAAATAAAAATAAAAAAAAATCCCTGAAAACCTGAAGAAAATCCTATCAGCCATTTTCAGACCTGATGGTGTTCAAAGGTAGCCATAAGTGTGATAAAAACAAAGAGAAGGTGCTTTTTCACTTTTTTTTTTTTTAAATATATATATAGAACCTCAACAAACAGATAAGTAAATCCTTTTTATGGCTCAGTGCTCATTGAGGTCTAGTACTTCTGTGAGGTTAAAAACTACAAATTAGGAACATAAACACAAACAAACAGCCACACCTATGGTCCATAAAAGCTTTTCAACCATTAAAGCACCACTACTTCTGCTATATCCTACCACTGCCTAATTTCAAAGGCATAATAAAGGGTAATTGCTAAACATACAGGATGCGCTCTAAGCATAACCAAAACAAGCAGCTAACTTGGACAGCAAATTTCCAGAACAGAAAAACTGTCATGGCCCTACTCCCTGTTTTACTTATACCACAGCCTTAGAAAGCCAGAATGACAGCTGCAGCTGTGTCAAGATTCATTGGATGCAGGTGAGGGGTTCAAATGTGAGCCCTTCTAGAGGCACACATTATTGCCCCAAATTTTCTAATACCCTCAGCAGCAGAAAGAGCAGAGAATCTGACTTTGCTCAACTCCTCTCAGTGCATTATTCCTCTTCCTTTTACACTGCAGGAGTGACTTATTTCTGGTCATATCCTACAACTTACTCTGAAGCAGTACAGTGCTGGAAGACTAGAACTGACTCAATACTCCAGACATATTCTTGAGCTGAATTAATTTAGTCTATGTTTGCAAAAATCTTACCATTTTACAGAGGGTCTGTGTCACCCCTATGGTAAATTCAGTATTGTTGTAAAAGTATCATATTAAATTCTCACATTTCATTCTGCATGCTAAGAGAACACTCAGTAGATTGCAGTGGATATTATAGCATGCACAGTTTGTAGTTTGTTTATATATATTAAAAAAAACTCATATATTTATAAAACTTCAATTACCTCTGAAAATAGAGGATTCTGACAGGAGATAAGAGCTCTACCTACTTGAGTGCTTCCTTTTAAAATTATGTAACTGATTTGGGTAAAGATAGTATGATATTTCCCATTGCACTATATTTAAGTATTAATGGATTTTTCCTATGAAATCTCTATCTCTCTTCTGCAAGGCAACCTTTGGCCATCTTATTTGTTTGATATTATGGTCCTTTCCATGGCAACAGATTGTGATGTCATGCATGGACAGATTATGAGGTCAAAAAGTGCCCAGGATGGAGTGGGAGGAAAATGTAGGAAAGATTCTGAAACTGCACAAACATTTTTCAAAGCAAGCATTTAAAAGAAGTTGAAAATGTGCTTACAGAAAATTCAATAATTTAAATTAACTTGTTAAAGAGGTGTCATGGTTAGGTCAATCCTAATAACAATAATAGTAATAGTATTAATAATCCAAAAACATTTGCAAAGGCCATAGTACTGTCAAACAACAAAGACCTTTACACCCATTACTTAGATAATATTAATTTATTTTTCATCATAGTCTATAAAAAAAAAAAAAATGACAACAGAACGTAAACTAATCTACGTGCTGGTTACACACATAATCATAGAGTCACAGAATGGTGGAGGTTGGAATGGACCTCTGGAGAACATCTGGTTCTACACCCCTGCTCAAGCCAAACAGCAAAAGCAGGTCATCCAGAACCACATCCAGATGGCTTTTGAAGATCTCCAAGGACAAAGTCTCCAGAGCCTCTCCAGGAAGCCTTTTCCAATGCTCAGATACTGCATAGTAAAGAAGTGCTTCCTGATGCTTAGACAGAACCTCTTGTATTCCTCTTGTTTCTTGTTTTCACATGGAAAACATAGATGTAGAATTCACTGTTTTTTTCCCCTCAAAAATTTTTTTCCCCTCAAAAATTTCCCCTCAAAAACAGACCTAAGGTTTCTGTTCATCATTTTTTTGGAAAATGTGGTGTGTTTTTTTTTCCACACATGGATTTAAACAATTTCAGTGATATGTTCACATGAGGGGTTTTTGCCCTATTCCATCATCACATCAAATACCTGTTGAGTGTTGTTTGTTCTCAACAAATAAATTTCTCCTGCATGCTATGATTTTCCATATATATTTATTTATTTACAATTTGATAA
This sequence comes from Aythya fuligula, assembly GCF_009819795.1. Classification (NCBI taxonomy): domain Eukaryota; kingdom Metazoa; phylum Chordata; class Aves; order Anseriformes; family Anatidae; genus Aythya; species Aythya fuligula. The sequence goes on along the minus strand of NC_045563.1, from coordinate 13,368,888 downwards.
AATTTAATAAGTTACAAAGAATCATTTAGGGCATGAGGAAATGGCCTCAAGTTGAGCTATGAGAGGTTTACATTAGATGCCAGGAAGAAATTCATGATTTCTATGATTCTACAATTTCTTTTAACTCTCTATTGTTGGTCTGATTTCTCCTGAAATACCATCCTCTGAAATCCACCTGCTGATAAAGGCAATTATGCCAATGTCTTTCCTTTTATACAAGTAACAAAAGCATCAAAATACCAGGAAGACACACATCATTAACTCAGATTACAAGTAGAGAATCAAGGCACAGGATATTTTTTTCTACTTTGTCCAGGAAAATGCTACCTACAAATAGAAGAGAAAGTTCTAAGTGTATAACACAGTCCTTTCCCAGTAATTCAGACCTACTTCTTTATTTACAGGAAGAGATATATGAACACCGTAAGTTTTGAGTGGGAAAAGACAGCAAGATAGTTTGTGATTCAACCCTGTACACAACACAAGGCATCAGCTATAATATGACTAGAGCTATTTATTTATAGATTACTAGGTCTCTCCTTGAGTTGTGGACCTACTAGGTCCTCCTTGAGTTGTGTTTTCTCCCTTTTAATTGAGATAACCAGCTTTAGAATAGAAAGCCGGAGTCCATCCTCTGTTCAGTCTCCATCCCTTCCCAGCCATATTCTGCTCTGTTTCATGCATTTATCTCTACATGTTCAGATCTTACCTACACAATGATGTACAGAGATGTAAATAAACTTTCACTGCCTTATTTCTTTGCATGGATGTGCTGTCCCAGTTGTTAATAAGACCTTGATTTTGTCAAATTACTTTAAAAAACTGAGCAGCACTTATAAAAATGATTCCCTTCTTGAACATAATTGCAGTGTATATAGGTTGTTAATGTATTTGATTTTAAAAAGATCCTCTCAAATTCAACAAAGAATTGAAGGGTATTGGGAGATATCTAGTCAACAACCAACCACATAAATTTAACACTGGAACTAATTTTTGTAGGATGTTATGAGGTCTATAATGATAAAATGTTCAAAATGATGGTGCAGTTGTGCATTTTTAAAAACAAACCTAGTCACAATCTCCAGTTGAAGAAGTAATTGAATCGCTGGTTCCAAGAACCAGGAAGGGTAGACTGGGAGAAGAATCACTCTGTATTTACCTGTTTTCTTACACTTTTCCCCTTGGCATGTACTATTGAGTTGGACAGAGAATACTGGGCTAGATGGAACATTGGTCTGCTTGAGGTTGTAAACTCTTCTGTTTACCCTTTAAAAACTGCTGAAAAGCCTGAAATCAAAGGGGTAGAACTCTGCTTGATCGTGCTTTCATAATAAAGTCCATCCTTGTTAAATAAAGAGATCACCAAGTTCCAATGAATTCAAATTTAAACTCTGTCTATAAACATAACATTGTTTACATCTTTCATTTATGATGATATTTCAACTGAAGTTGTTATAAAATTGCTCTGCTTTTGCACTATGTCATAAAATGGAAGCATATATTACATTAAGCAGTAAGGAGCTGTATCTCATTTAAAACACATAACCACATAATTTCATAGATATATATCTATATATAGATATATATCTATGAACAATGAAATTGCCCCAAAATTAAAACCCTCCTGGCAGTGTATTTGTAAACACAATCAGCCCATAATCCAATAAAGAGACTCTGCTTTGAATTAATGTGAATTGCTTCTCTATTCTGCCTTTACAAATATAACTTTTCATCTGAACTTCCTCACTCCCTCACTCCCTCTCTTTGTTTCACTAAAAATAATTGTAGTGATTTTCTTCCTCACTTGTAAACAGCAGAGGAAACATTTGAAAAGTAGAATAAAATTGAGTTTTAGAAAAAAAATAAAAAAATGATGAAATAAAAGAAACAGATATAATTCCTTTTGTACCTGCAAATAGAAAAAAGCAAATCTAATTTCTCAGAACTTATGGCATGAAACACTTTGCATTTTAAAAAGAAACCATCGCTTCAATCATTTTTATGATTCTGATAATGAAAATGAAAGCTAGATTGTTAAATGGAAAGTGCAATAATTTTATACACACATAAAAAAGAAACCATTTCTTTAATTTTGATAATTTAAAACAAAATTTTCCAAATGACAACCTTTTAGTTATAATTCATTAACCTTCCATGCAACAATAGTTGGTACAAAAGCAAATCTTAAGATATACGAAGACAAATGAAATACTTAGAGGTTAATCCTTGAACAAGGCAGGAATTCAAAGGGAGATACATGGCTTGTAATATTTCCCAAATTGAGTGTAAAAAAAAAAAAAAAAAAAAAGGAAGATATTCTCAATACAAACTATGAAGAAATTTGGAAGGTAAACTGAAGACTGATATGCCTGAAATCTTTAGTTACAAGATTTTCTTTTCACTTAGTAAGTTCTTTTCTTCAGGTTTCCAGGAGTCTGGTGATACTGAAAACAATCTGGGGGGGAAACTATGAAGAAAATTTTACCCATTTGTGAGGAGTTTTATTTTTGTATCAGGAAGCTGAAGAAACATTTTTAATATATTTGTAGTCAGCTATTAAACTTTGTCTGCTAGACATGATAACTATATAGACCAAATGGTATCAATTCCAACTTCCTGACTGGTGCTAGCACAGTTTTTACTTATTTTCTCAAATGAGTGCTATTTATCTACTCTTCCTAAGCCAGTGGATATAGAAATAAAAGTTTGCTTGAGTTGATAAATGATCAGTGCTCCCTCAAACTGCAAGAAAATCACAGAATCACAAAATGGTGGAAGTTGTCCAGAAGTTATCTGGTTCTACACTCCTGCTCAAACAGAAACACCTAGAGCAGGTTGTCCAGGGGCACGTCAATATGCCTTTTGAAGATCTTCAAGGATCTCCACAGACTCTCAGGGAAATGACCTGATCCAGTGCTCAGTCACTCTTGACCTGCTGGCGATACTTTGCCTAATGCAGCCAAGAATACATTAGCCTTCTTAGCACCAAAGGCACATGGCTCATTCATGTTCAGTTTGCGTCTATCACAACTCCTAGGCCCTTTTCTGCAGAGTTGCTTTCCAGCTGGGTAGCTTACAGCAAGTCTGGTGCCTGGAGTTGTTCCTCCCCAGGCTCAGGATTCCGCATTTCTCCTTGTTGAACTCCATGAGGTTCTTGTCACCTCTCTAGCCTGTCAAGGTCCCTTTGGATGGCTGCATGACTCCCTGGTAAGCCAGCCACCCCACACAGTTTTGTGACCTCTGCATATTCACTGAGGGTGCACTTTACCTCATTTTCCAAATCATCATAGAGTCAATGATTTCAATAGAGCTGTGGTATCATCCCAGAAAAAAAAAAAACTACATGCAACCTTGAGGAGTAAGGATTGGAAGACGTGTAAGTATTAGAGTTGCATATTCTAGTGGTTCCTCTTCATTCTTTATGCTGCAGAAAACATCTTACACAGAAAAACAGGGAGGACTCTGTCTAATGCAGGAAGATGATAGTCAAGGTGTTGGACAAACATATAAAAGGCTAAGGCTGTGGGAATTAAAGACTAAAAGACTGCACGTAGAAAAAGTCAAGAATGTAAGAAAGAACTGGAAAATGTATGACAGTTTTGTGTCTCTGTCCTCTACACTGTCTCTAAATATGTGTGTAGTGCCACAGTTCCTCTCCAAAAAATATACTGCTTATACGGGTGGCAGGATCCACTAAGTAAATTGCACACCTTCAGCACCATGTAAGAAAATAAAAGCACATTGTCAATCACAGGAAAAACCTGCAAGCAGATTTACTGTCAGCAAGTAAAGCACTGCTTTTTGGAAGTGGTTTCCTAAGTCAGGCCTTGCTTGTAATGAAAGACCATAGAGACAGTTCACAAGACCTAACCACTGGTTACCACCAGGCCAGGCTGCTTGGGCCGAAAGCCTGAGAGGGGAACTTGGCTGTGTAGTTTGCAGTGAAGAAGGGGTCCATGGAAGTAAACCTAACATAGGATGAATGTACACAGTCTGGAGTCCATCAGTGCCTATCAAGATAGCAGTGGCTTCTACAGTCTACCCCTTGGTTTGCCTCTCTCAGAGGGTGGTTTCCTGCTTACTGCTGCTGAGAGCAGCGCACGCAGCAGGCCTTGCTTATGCACCAGTGCCTGACACCACAGCAGGGGGGAGCAGTCTCCTCCCCTGACACTGCCCATGTCCTTCCTGCCAGGCCACAAAGAAGCCATTTGCTTCCGATCGGCACAGACCAGTCTTGTGCCCATGGCAGGCCAGACAGAGGCTTTCCCAGGCTCCCCTTCGCCAGTGCTGGAGAAACCAGGACCCCAAAAAAGATCCTTGATCCCTTCTCTCCTGCTTCCCCCTCCAGAGCCACTTGCCCTCCCTCTGCCAGTGGCTCTGGATCAGAGACGGACTGTTTCTTTAAATCCTCCAGCTTAGATTGGTTGCAGGCCTCTGGGAGTCTGTGGCCAAAACTAAAGCCAGGGACAATTCCTGAACAAGTAAGCTCACAATGCCCTGTTTATTTATACAGCACAAGTGATTGAAATCATTATGCCCCAGACTAGTGGGACCTATTTATACACAGAATCTTAAGATGAGCAATATAGCAGGACTCTCCACTGCTTCACAACAAGCGCCAGCCCCATCCCCCCGTCCCCACTATAAAGCTCTGGGGCCCTTCTGACTTGCCACATGAAAGATGCATTCCTTGCCTGTTAAATTAAAATCTAATCATATTCTGCAGTAAACAAGGCACAAAGAACACTCTCAAAATTGTGGGATGAAAACCAGCAACACTAAGGGCCAAACTCTCCCTTCAGATCTATCCTACAGTTCTTTGACAAGTGCAATCAGTTAAACGCTTGAGCGTTTGACAACAGCCACCCCACTAGACGTTTGATCTGCCTGGTATTCCACCCTCTTCCATAAATTATGGATCTTCAGATCTCCATGTCCTCCATGTTTGTGATGGCTGGTCTCCAACAGAGAAGAGGTTTGGGAAGAAGTGGATATTTCTCTCAAAACACTTAAATTACTCCTGTGTTTCTGTCTATACAAAGCAGATCTGGAACTACTTAAATGGGCATCAGTTGCATTTGTAGCCTTGGAAGGAACAACTTTTGCTTTTCATCCTCCTCAAGCACTCGTCCAACCTAAACAAAATGTGAGATATAAACAGCAGTCTCACATTTAGGTGCCATCTGGACATTTGACTGGCAGCAGCACCCTTAGACTCTCGAAATAACTGTACTACAGCCTAACAACCTGTGTGCAAGGGTACAAGAGCCTGGCTGCAGTTGTGAGATGGTGATGATTCCCACATGAAGGCACAGGCTGTTTTTTCAACCTGTTGCACGTCACCCTCAGGTCAGTGTGGGGTTAGACCCCTTACAGACCATATGAATCAAAAGTGTTGAATGATTGTTTGGACTATATGCTGTTTATAATCTTAACAGTTTACTTAACTGTGGTAATCATAATGTGTCTTCAATAGGATTTAAATTTAAGAATTAATAGGACTTAGCACATCTATGGTGCTTTGAATTTTTTTCTCCAGAGTAGAGAATGAACATTAACTAATTGCTCTTCAGAAAAAAAAAAACTTTTATTATCACAATTTTATGAGGTGGAAACTAAAAGGTTAAGTAACTTGCCTGAAGTCATTCAATAAGTTGCACAGGGATTAAAATTTAGGAGTTTCTGGCTGCCAGCCCTACTTTTTGACCACTGAACCACTCTGCCTCTTATTATAAGAATTTAATTTACTTGGCAGAGAATGCATCTTTCAATATGGTAAGCCATTTATTGCCATTCTAATGGAGTTGGAGCAAGGTGAGAAGGCCAGCAGATCTCATAGTGAGCTAATGAGGAGTCACATCATTGTGTTTCTGTTTAAAAATCTTGAACTAATAAGGTTGTGTCTGCTCTCTCTGAAAGACAGCCATTGTTCCAAAATATTGATACTCATACATAAACACCTAAACTTCTGCTGAGCAATCAAATGAAAGGAACTGATATCTAAGGAAACTGAGACAATCATGTCCCTCTTGTATTTTGATACCTATTTCCTACATATTTAATCCAAACTCAATTAATGCTTTAATACCTAAACACACCAGAACATGTATTTTTCACCTAGTCTTCACATCCTGATTTGAATTATTGCCTGTTTTTTCCTATCTTTTTTGAAACTACTCTTTCTTTAGTGTACACTTTAGAAAACGCTGAGATCTAGTAAGACAACAGCATACGTATGTGTGTACGTGCATGAGGTCGGCAACTAGATAGCTAGACTTGTTTTCTAGTAGCCATTTTTCACTGGCTAATTTAACATACTACCAAAGTTCTACATGTACTGAAAATAAGTGGTCACCGTTTGGAGGTGACAACAGCAACAAATCTGTGTGTGCATATGTGAGAGACCATATCTGGGAGGGTTCCTGTATGTCCAAGTGTATCCAGCCCTCCTGTATTAGATATTCCATTGAAAAGTATGTTCATGAACAATTGACATATGGCCAGATGAGATTTTTCTGTGTTGCATCCTAAATCATAGGTGGAACTGTGCAGTTGTATTGCAATTTAACACCCAAAAAAAAAAAAAAAAAAAAAAAAAAAAAAAAAGGAAAATAATGCCATCCTTTATTTTCCTCTGGAAGTATTGTAAAAATACATAGTCAAAAAAACAACAAAGTGTCAAAAGGATGGTAGTGACCATTATGAGAACATTGTGAGATGTGAAGGAAGAATAAAATCTGTCTCTGAGTTTGGTTCCTCCAACAGAAAATGAACACAGTGGCAGTACACAGATACAAGAAAAGAAATCACGTTGCCATTAGTAGGAGAAAGACTTTGATGGTACAAGACACTAAAAATAGTGGAGAAAAAGAATGAGTACTTGATAATATGAATGAAATCATGTACAAGAAGTTTAAGTTTTCGAGACAGGAAAACAGTCATTACTGAAAATGTATTCTGACAAGTAAAAATCATTGTTAAATTCACCTAACAAATAAGAAAGCACATACACTAAGATATTTTTATTATTTACATGTACAGCAGGTACACACATATTTGTCAAAAACACAGTAAAACTGATTTGTTTAAACTCCATAAAGGTGTACTGACACCTCACTTCATTTAAACTCTTAGTTTTCTTTAAACATGAGTTTGATTTACTTGATTCTCTCTTATTGGCACTCAGCACTGCGATAGTTACCTAAACAGCACGAAACTCTCTGTCCTCTACACCTTCTCTACTTTATGTTCACATGTACAGAAATGAAATCTATGTCTGGACCACTTTGTTAGCACTGGGCAAATTGGCTTCTCCTGAGAATACATGTACTTTTCAACAGGTTGATACAGGTCTACACAGAGGAGATAGTTTAAATATATCTACAATGCTTATTTGGCCTATGTTTTATGCTTGAAGAGCCTCCCTCAGCCTATCTTCATGAGAGATGCTCCAGCTCTCTGATCATCCTTGTCTGGACTCATTTTAATATGTCCTTCTTGTGCTGGGGGCCCCATAGCAGAACACAGTGCTCCAGCTGGTGTCTCACAAGAGCAAGTAGAGGGGGAGAATCACCTCCCTCACCCTGCTGGCCACGCTGCTTTTGATGCAGCCCAGGATACGGTTGGCTTTCTGGGCTGCAGGCACACATTGCTGGCTCATGTCGAGCTTCTCATCAACCAATACTCCCATGTGCTGCTCTCCTTAGACTGCTCTCAACCCACTTCCCCCCCAGCCTGTATTTGTGCTTTGAATTGCCCTGGCCCAGATGGAGGACCTTGCACTTGGCCTTGTTGGACTTCATGAGGTTCACACTGGCCCACTTCTCAAGCCTATCCAGGGTCCTCTGGATGGCATCCCTTTCCTAAAGCATGTCAACTGCACCACACAGCTTGGCATACTTGTCGGGGGTACTCAGTCCCACTGTCCATGTCAGTGACAAAGATGTTAAATAGTTCCTGTCCCAATACCAGCCTCTGAGGAAAACTACTTGTTACTGATCTCCACATGGACGTTGAGCCAGTGACCACAATTATTTGAATGCGACCATCCAGCCAATTCCTTACCCACTGAGTGGTCCATCCAATAAATCCATATCCTTCCAATTTAGAAACAAGGATATCATGGGATATCATCAAGAAGTTTGCTGAAATCTAGGATTGGTTCCCTCCATATTTAAAATGCTTAATGCTGAAATGTAGAGTCCTATGAGGTTTCTAAGAAGACCTGTGGAATGGAGTGATTTAAAAGTAGTTACCTTCCCTCTTGACAAGGCTCCCAAGGCTACTGCAAATCAGTAATGTTCCCCCAATTCATGTGAAGGTAAGAGCAACCTGGACTCCATTGGTGGCAACTTAACAGTATTTCTTATGGGGTCAGTAGTCATCGTCAGTAAATTACTGGCAGGTTGGAGGGAGAGAAGGGGCGAAGAGAGAGAGAGAGGGAGAGAGGTTACTCTTCTGTTGTCCAACATCTAATTGTTTGGTTCCCCAGATGGGTTGGCCACTTCTTTTCTCTTACTTTCTACTCTACCTCCTGCAATATTTTTTCTGTCTTCCACAGGATGAAAGTGAGTCTGACACTAGATACCAGTGTCTCTGCTTGGCCTTGTGAGAGGGTCTTAGTCCTGTCACCTCATAAGGTGAAGAAGAGTCTAATCCTTGTGGATTTGTAGCATCAGATTCCATCTCTGATCATTTTCACATTTTTCTTGTCTCCAAATATATCCCTATGGAAGAAAATTTTGATGCTAGTGCCAGTCATCTTCATGTATCCCATATTCACTTGGTATTCTGATTAATAGGAATGAGATGAGTTGGTGCCTTTACCACAAGGATCTTGAATACAGCTGGCACAAGGGCAAATGAAATCTGCATGCATCCTGATCTAAACACAAATTCAGGCTTGAAGTTGGGTAATATGGTTGAGTGGAGCCAGATGTGGGACAGTACTGACACAGCATTTTCTTTTTCTCCATATTGGATGCTAAGACAGTTTGTACTCCTAACTTACCATTTTTGCCAGGAAATTTGAATCCAAACTCCACTTTCAGCTATACATGCAAATCATTGTGGGGTTATATGCATGAAAACAAGACCAAAACTTAGACCACAGATTTTCCAGGGGAAAAAAAAAAAAAAAAAAAAAAAAAAAAAAAAAAAAAAAAAAAAAAAAAAAAAAAGTGCTGCATTTCAGGCAATTAGTAGCAGTAAAGTAAACATTTAGTCACCATTGACTCATGAGCCGAAAAACACAGTAGTCAATTACAGCTTTCGGCAGCAATAATTAATATGGTGTTGATGAAAACTGTGTTTTTCACTCAACATACAAAGCTATTCCAGGTAATTAAATGTAACCTCATCTATATGTAATTTGTCTTTAATCTGCACATTATACAGATTTTAAACCTCATATACTATATTCCAAAGAGGAAATAATATAGGTACATTAGCTAAAGCATATACCTAATAACCCTAACATGATTTGTTTGCATTTAAACCTATATCACACTTTATGATTAAATTTTTGAGTATGAAAAGGAAAAGGCTTTTAATTTAATCTTTTGCACAATCTTTTTTATATTACTCTATTTCTGATTTATAGAGAATAAGTGAGATCAATTTTAACCATATATACACATATATACATGTGTATATATGTATATTTTAACTGTATATACTCATTTACCACATGCACATTTGTTTCTCTGTATGTTTTAATATCCTATGTGTTTTTTTCAGAGACATAAAAAAAAAAAAAAAAGTAAATACAGAAAAGATAACTTACCGTTTCTGTTGAAGGACTTCTCGTATTGAGAAGCTTCTAAATACAGAAAGAGGTGCTATGTGCAAAGTAGTCCTTAGTAAACTGTTATTGACCTGATTTTTCAAAATGCAGATTATCTACATTTCTCACTGAAGAAATGGAACTTGAAATACACCTCCGAAAATTAATGTATATGACTGCCCTATAAATCACTGTTTATATACCCAAGTAATTTGTACTTCACATTTCCAGCTTGATTGCTCAATTATTTCCAGCTACAGGCATATAGTGGGAAAAATGATCTTCTATCTCAGGAAGCTTCAATTTACTCATTTTTAGATTTTCAAGGATGTCTTTGCATTGTAGGCTTTGAGATATGCCTCCAAAACCTGTTTGCCAGTTGAAGCAACATTTGCATGGGACTGTTACCAAAGTCTACACTTATTAGACTAGTTTAAATCTGAGGTATCATTACTACATGGCTATGTACCTGATTTATTTTATTTTTTTCATCTAAGCTGCAGTTTACTTATCCCTATTAGGATCTTAAAATAAACCTCCAGAAAATATATATTCTAATACAATTTGAAATTAAGAAGGGTCGCTATTACCTATGGCAATACTACATACATTGTATACCTCTTGAAACAATGAGTGCCATCTTTGTAAGCACAAGGAGATCTTGTTCCATAACATTATCATAGTTTTACGCTTTCTAAATAAAATGGATTTGTATTGTACAACACTTACAAGGTCCTTAGTTCTGATAACTACTTTGGCTTAATTTAGACAAGACAGCTAATTCACATCTATTAACATTATCAGTTTCTGAAATTACATAACATGAAAACATGACTAATGGTCCCAACCAATATTTGTTTTTGCTATTGATTTTCCAACATATTCTCTATTGGTGGCTATCATTTTTGTTGACCTAAACATTTACTATTGGTTTTTCAGAATCGATTACAATGAGCAAAATTCAGGAAAGATGTGTTCTCCATTCTGGTAGATTTTTGATCCATCAAACATATTTAATATAAAATTATAAGACTATGATACTGAAGAAATTCCCTGGCTTTGGCATCAAACAAGCTTCTGAGCCTGAAGAAGAAAAGCTTTCAGTACTTATTCAGAGGAGGTACAAGCCAAAAAGAATGACATGATTAACCAGTAAACTAAAATCATAATACACTGCCCTACACAGGCACACCAAGTAAGCCTATTCAAGTTATTTATTTGAAGGAACAAATGGTGTGTTTTTTTGTTGTTTTTTTTTTGTTTGTTTGTTTGTTTGTTTTGTTTTGTTTTGTTTTTCCAGAAACCATCTGTACATTGTTAAAGAGAAGTGAATTACCTATATCCTTCAAAGGAAAACAGTACTGTTTTGGGGTTATAACTTATATATATATAAGTTATATATATATATAACTTATATATATATAACTTATAACTTGGGGGTTATAAGGAATTAGAGTACTGACAGTGGGTCTGATTTACAAGATTTACACAGTTTTTTGGATTGGGGCTCACAAAAATTGGGTTACACAAAACCTAGGCACACGGGGATGTAGGGTTTCAGCAGAGTGAAATTGCCACAGCTGTCAGATCTGGAGCCAAACTTACCAATACCCAAATCTACTGCTTTGTTTTGAGGTTACCTTTTGAAGCACCATACCAAGAAGGGACACATACACACACATGCACACCACATAATGTCCTCTGGCTAAAATGTAGAATTTCAGATAGTGGGATAGATCTTGTGCTCAAAAAACTCACCTAAGACCCTAAAATTATGAGTTTTGAATAAAATGCATTCTGGAATCTCCAGAATCATCTCAGTTTTGAGATGTTGGTGCACTTGGGCACATTTTCAAACTTTTCACCGCAACCACAGGGACTAGAAACTCCTGCTCTCTTAAATGAAAGACAACATTTTCTCATGGTCACTTCATTTCAAGAATGGAGGCTTTAAAGAAAACACCGGTTAGGGCAAGTTTAATGATAAAATGGTAAAAACTGGCAATATTGTGGATCTTTTCAAAATTCATGAACCACAAAAGAAGCTGGGCAGAATCCATTTGGTGTCAGATTTCACAGAAGTTTGCAGCTCAGCTCCAGTTTGTCCTAAAGTTCACTGAAGTTCAGCCTTTCAAGTCATTCTGATTTGATTTTTATTTTTTTTTTCTCCTAAACTATATAAAACTTGGGGTATTACATGGATTTGACATGAGCCAGGTGGAACTCAGTAGGTTTGATGGTGCCTTGATTTGAGATTTTGAGTCTGTTATAATACAAAACAGAAAGCAAAATTCCATCTTCCTCTGAAGCCAGAAAAAAGTTTCACATGATTCTCTATAAGCCAATTTGGCTTCCTACAGAGTTCAAGACTCACAGGAGTCTATGTTTGCTTAACTGTGAAGTGAGGTTAGTCTGTGGGGTCTTAGCACAATGCCTACAGGGAAAGACAGTAGTCCTGGAAGCAGAGCAAAGGGAAGGGTGTGGATGTGCCTTCGGGCAGAGGGAGTATTTACCTCTCCCAAGGATGCAGAGCACCATAGTCTGTCCACACCACAAGACTTACTTGAGCCTGAGGCTCATTTTTTCTAAAAGATGCAGTAGACTAATATACCTTTGCTTAGAGTACATTTACAGTGTATGCTTCTTGGTGCTGAGAGACTCATTTGCTGCATCACAGCTAGTGATATGAGGCCTTATCCCCATGGAGTCTACCCATGATTTGGTCAAATGCAATGCACAAAGATACCAATCTGACCGCTCCAATGCACTTCTACATGGCATGGCCTAGAGCTGGTCACCTGCAATGACCACAACATGCCTTCCAACCACAGCATGCTAAAATTCATCCCTTCTTGGCTAAAGGATCTTCTGCAAAATTAAATTCAACAAAATGATAATAATCTACAACATATCACATTCCTTTCAGGTGCACTAAACTAGGGGCACAGACACTCTCCAGCATCCCTAAAATAAACTGGCCTATATTCCTACAATTACAGTTGGAGTGTAGAGACACTCAGGCTGCCTCACATATCAAAAGCACTCTGGTCACAGAAGCTGAAATACTCAATAAATTTACCCCAAGCCAGTTTATGCTGATCTGGCTACATAGAACCCTGTCACAGCACCAAATTTCTTCTAGTACCAGACTGTATAGCTTTTACTATACAACAGACTTTAATATAGATACATCTTAAAACACAGCAAATCTGAGCTCTACCTCAAACCTGATTTTCCTGTTTGAGTTCTCTGTTCTAGCATCACCTCCTTCCTGTAAGACCTTCCTGTAAAGGAATTCACGTGTCTACTAATCACTCTTCCCCAATTTAATTCTGCCCGAACCCTCCCACTCTCACCCAGACTTGCAGAGGAAGCTCTTACAGTTCCCTAATCAATCTATATCAGCTGGACATACCCTGGTAGAAAAGGGCAGATGATCCATCAGAACCAAAGCAGAGCCAAGCTTCCTTTACAGGGCCAAAAAAAGCTGTGACAAGTATCAATAACACAGTAGTCAAAAATAACGCAATCATGTTTATATCTTTCTTCTTCTTCTATGACTTTTGATACTCTCTTTAACTAATAACATCAGATTGACTTTAAGGAGAAAAACTGGTTAAAAAAATGAATAAGGAGGAAGAAAGGGCTATAGACAGCCTCTATTAGAAATGCATAAACAACATTGTCTCTGCCAGTGTGACACTAAGGAATCTTCTTTTCATGGATTATTAAAAACATAATGCATTTATTACCTTTACCTCTATAGTTTCTGCACTGCATGCACAGAAAAAAAAAAAAAAAGAAAAAAGAAAAAAAAAAGAAAAAAAAAAAAGTGGTTTATTTTTTTCTGCCTGCCGAAGTTAGATGGCTGCAAAGAACACAACTTGTGGAAAAACTCAGCTAAATTCCACACTTAACCCCAGCCAGAATTTGTCGAGATTTTGCCGTTTGTAAATAAATCCATCCAAACAATCTGTGCGGATAATTTAGCAAAATGGGGGAATACATTAATCTACTTTTTTCATTGTAATTTTTTATTATAAGTTTTGCTTTTGAAGTAATTATTTTCACTTTTTTTTTTTTTTTCCTTTGGATGGAGGGTACTTAAAAACAGTAAATTTGTCTCCACGAATTTGTGGTGTGGGTTTCCCAGCATTAGCCAGAAGCAGAGGAAGTGGAGTATAGTTTTTAATCATTTTCAACATCTCAAACAATTTGCTAATTTATTTTCAGGATAAAAGATGAACCCCTGAAATTCTTCCTGAACTCACAATTCCAAAAAATTTAGACCAAGTCAGCTAAAAACCACCACTCCACTTGGGGAGATACCAAAGTAATTAGTGTATGCTTTAACCATCAGCTACAAAACAATTAGCAATGTTATTTGGAAATGGTTTATAGGATTTTCATACAAATATATAAAAGTCACTTTTTTTTTTTAATTGTATTTAATTGTGAAATAATTTGTGAACCTATTTGCCTGCAACAGCCTGTGGAGCTACTCATAATACAGTTGCTCCCATCACTTTTCTTGTCCAGAATTTTTGTTTATGGACATCTTTTTTTCTTGCTTACAGTTTTTGTTTATGGCCAAAAGATGTATACGAAATGAGTGTTTTTGTGCATTATTGTACCTCTAACATTGATCACGGAATCACAGAATCATCTCAGTTGGGGGACCTTCAAGATCACCTGGTCTAACCTCTGACCTAATACTAACCAGTCCTCCACTAAACCATATCACTAAGCTCTACATCTAAACATCTTTTAAAGACCTCAAGGGATGGTGACTCAACCACTTCCCCTGGGCAGCCCATTCCAATGCCTAAAAACCCTCTCAGTAAAGTTTTTCCTAATATCCAACCTAAACCTCCCCTGGCACAACTTTAGCCCATTCCCCCTCATCCTGTTGATGTTGAAAATCTGACTCAGTTGAGAGAACTTGAGCAACTGTCATCTATAAAGAAAGAATTTTGAGTTATGAGACTGGCCTAAAGTGAAAATTGCACTATTTTAATACCTTTGTTTCTCCAGCGTGCAAACTCAATTAGTATAAAGTCAAACTTCAAAGCATGTATTAAATTATTACCAATATTTATTGAGGTTTAACAAGAAAGCAAAAGACATGTATCTTCTCTGTTTATCTATACAGTTCTCACAGAGTTATTAAAGTTCTCCCAAAATAAGATTTTAATAATCTTTAATTAACACACAATAAATATTCTATTAAATGGAACTCTTTAGCTTGGGAAATTATTCATTTGAGACACTTACTTGAAGGGTTACCACAGATCTTTATCAGTGTAAGTTAGATTGCAATACTTCCTGTTAGGAATTTTGTAGGAAAGTTCATTTCAGGGTGAAAATCAATCTTGAACATTTCAAAGACACTTAAAGTCTAAATTGAATCTGAGTAATATTAGGCCTCTCTACTAGGTATGTAATTTGTGCAAACAGGTTCCCAAATGCTCCCTTATAAAACTAGTGGGAAGATTTAATTTTCTATGTTGATTATATTGTCAGTTTGGAGTAACAGCACTACTAAATTCCTGCCTTAGTTTAGGAGCAATAAATAAAAACCTCTGGTACCAAGCACACATCATTCACAAAACAGTAGTTTTCTCTGAAAATGAAAAATCTTCATCAAGATTTCAAGGTGAAGAGGAAACAGCAGAGCATGAATTCATTCATTCTTTCCTGGTAAGGAAATCTGCAGTCTTTGTAATCCAAATTATTGTAAATCATAAATCTGAAACTCGGGAAATATCTGCAGTTTCTATGGAGTTACTTGTCTATCTATTTACTGAAGACTTAAAGGTCCATTTTGTAATATGATATGAAATATCTCCTTATGGGATATGAGGTATCTCCTTATGGTCAAGATTCCACTATCAAAATGATAAAGCCGGTAATAGAAAATTACCATTGTTATTGACACTTTCTCTATTGAGCTTTGTTCTGTGGGGTGGTTATTCAAACACCTCCTTATTATTTATGTCTTTCTCTGCATCCATCCATCAATTTCCCTTTAATTTATTTTTAGATATTAATACAAAAGGACCCATTTTGAGCTTTACGTGGCCAACAGTCTGGACAGCAAATGGGTGCTTACAGCAGATTAATGCATTTGTGAATCAATTCTGATTACAAGCGAAAACATAACTGAGTGAAATATTCTGGTTGTGTCTAAAATCATAACCTTACATGCAAGAATCATGGAATTCTGGCTGCATCTTCTTCTAGCTTAGCTATCCCTTGAGCATTTATTCATTTGTTTGCCCTTGCCAAAAAAATTATTCACCTAAACACAGCCCCCTCATGATGTCAATGGAAGTCTGAGCAACCTACGGCAGAGAATGTTCAAAGCTTATATTACTACAGAACAATGTTGTCTTCTGGTTTGTTTTATTTTCTTGGATATCCTGTTCTGTGAGAAGAGTAATCCTGTAACTAAAGCTGACTTGTGATTTTTCACAGTATAACAAAATATAACAAAAATGCCTACATTCCACCTTTTAATGATTAAGTCTCTCCAGTGCCGTGAGCCTTGGACATGCAGGCACACAAGTAATTTTATGCACATGAACAATCCCACTGAAATCCTTGTGTCTACACATGTGTAGCATTGCACATATTCACATCAGCAAGATCAAGGAAGGACTGCTTTTGTCAAGAACATCTGCGGCAAAGGAATCTTCTTGCAAATAATCAGTGTCTACATTAGCAAACCTCATAGATTTGCTTCAGTGCTCAGTCACCCACAAAAGTCACTGCCTTGGATAGCACTTGCTTTGAGCAATATTCCTTGAGTAATTTGCATTAAATTCGTTAAACTCTATGATAGCATAGTTTACTGAAGCTTTCAGAAATATTTATTTATTTGTTTTTAAAAGATCATAATCACTTATTGGAAGTAGTTACAAATCAATGCAAATGGTGTATTTGAAAGTCAGAGTTAAGAACTTGCCAATTGGTATTTAATTCTGCATTACTTAGTGGTCAGGATGATGTCTTCCTATCTTCATACATTTTTTTTCACCTGATAATGTTGAATTTTTGAACAACAGTGTGAGCACAGTTTGTATAAGTAAATGAACCATGGCAGCAAATGCAATTCAGTCAGCAATGAAAGCATGATCAAAATGTATTAAATTATTTGTAATAGTTTCTCTGCAAGAAGGCAAATCTATTTGAACAAAAAAAAAAAAATAGCTAGAATATAAAACTGAAATAATAAAAATGTCATGTCCCTTTAAATAGTATATGAGTGTTCAGATACTCTATATCTTAAGTGGTATTTCATTCTAAAGGAACTAAGAAAAGTAATCTGTGGCTAAATGTATGGGGTTTCAAAAGAATTGCTCCACAAGTAGATTAAACAAAGCCCAGGAAAAAAAAAAAAAAAAAAAATATATATATATATATATATATATATACACACACACACATATATATATATATAACCATTCTCAAATAGCCAATACATTTTCATAAAACATAAAACATAAAAGATAAGCTACAGTGTTATGTGACAGCTAAAAACTATGGTATTGATTCCTAAAAATATTGATTTAATTTTATCAAAATGTATTTATTCATCACTGCTGCATCAATGATCTTCTGTATTTTATATGTAAATAATCTATTCTATTCCCTTGATCATGTTAATCTTACTAATGACAAATTACCATTCTCCACGTACAGTTCCTAGATTTACAAATTATCACTCCTGCTTTCAGGGGACTGAGAATCAGCCACGCTTGCTAATGCCTCCATGGATCGCCTGACACATAGCAGATTTTTATATTCCCTTTTAAAGCATTCAGCTCACAAGAAATAATTTATAAATCTGGCTATCACTCGCACTTATCCTCTTACTGCTTGAGGGGGAAAGAGAACAAGATCAAATTGTGAGGATTATTAACAATTTAAGAACTTTATTTGCTTCAATTAACTCTTTGCAGGAAGAACTGCATGCTAAAGCACATTGTTTTTAGGGAAGGAAGGTGAAGTATCCTGTCTATTTAATTATGGTGGATAATTCGGACAAACAGAAAATAATATCTAGAAATACTCTTAATTCCCTGACTTTGAAAAAAAAAATTTAAAAGGAAAAAAAAAAAAAAAAAAAAAGAAACTCTTGAATTTTAAATGTGCATTTAAGCCTAAAAGCTCATCTCTGCAAACAGAACTTGACTTGTGTTAAGGAATTAGAACTGTGACAAATCAAGAAAAACTCAGACTCGGGGGCTGTCTGTCTTGCTCTGCACCTGTGCATAGTAGAGGCAAAATACTACCAGTCTCATTGGGAAGCACTGTCCCTCCATCCGATGTTTCCTTTTTCTGTCCATGATTAGACAACAGAGAATAAGATCTTCGAACTTCACCCTTCCTTTAGGTTCACATGACTCATGATAACCCCTGACTGCAACTTTCCCCTTCCCATGCAGAGAGAAATGCTTGTGATAGTCACAGAACTGTTTGCTACCTTTTGTTGCAGGAAACTCCTTTTTCTCCTCTTTCAGTGCAAGGGAATGAACAGCAGTGGCTGAGGGAATGCTGGAAAGGAAAGGTGCTCCTTCACTGTAAAAATGTTTTCAGAGTCCCTTTGAACATTTCTGTCACCCACTCAGAGCCATGGGGAGGAGTAGGAGGACTCCAGATGTCAAACAGGATTCAGTTGCCAAACACCGGTGCCTAACAGCAACTGAGGTGGATGAAAGTTTTCCCTACTGGCTTCTAGTTGCCACTCCAGAATAAAAAGGTCTCCTGAAGGTCCTGCTGGTCCCTTGAAGATGTTTTAGATACCCAAGGCATCCAAAATGCTAACACACACCTGGATTGAGGTGACTGAATCCCTCTCATTGAACACAGCCAGCTCCCACCACAGTCCATGAAAGTCTGTAAACGATACCAGTTAACATTATTTGTGATCAATATCAGCAATCAGTATCTTCTGACAGTATAACATCTGTTAAATATAACTAGCATTAACAATGTAAAGAGCCCATGGCATCTACTAACAACCTGATTAAGTGTGTATAACTGGTGCCAAAATCTCCATTACTCTGCTCAGTGCTACAGAGAAGGCTAGTGGAAAGTTTCAGATGGTGCACGTGTTACTGATGCTCTAGACACCTTCCCACAAAAGGAAGAGAGACACAAGAAACCCCTCAGCTGACAAATCCTCGTTCTGCAGGAGAGAAATGATTGTGAATGCTTCTTTTAGCTTCCCTTTTGCCTGACCATTCACCATATATAACCACAGTACTGACCATATGTGTGACAGGATTTTCCTCATTAAGAAGTCTTTTCTGCCTAACGAATAACTTTAAGTATCCTAATGGAATCTGTAATTAGAAGAATACAATATTTTTTAAACACACTCCAAACTCCTGGTTTAAATAAACCAGGTTCATTTTCAGCAGTCTATGCACCAATATGTATTTACGATCCTCTTGAAGCACAACTTATTGGCCTGTACAGTACAGCTATTTCCATTTGTTACATTGATATGTATTTAGGGACTATCTAAAATACAGACTGGATCGATTATAATGGTCGGTCATGTAAATTTTCCTTAGCTCAATGACCATTGCCGCAATAGACTTTCAGAACCACTGCAGTCTGTCATGCATCTAATCTATAGAAACTTAATGCTGATATACATTCATTATACTCAGGTTTTCATTTATGTTGCGGATGAACACAAAGGCTAATAAATTTGGAACTGGATGGCATTTGGGCATGTATTTTGTTAACTCAGATGATAGGTACAGCCTTATATGCAAACGTCCACCTTCTTCATGAATCAAGCAAGATTAAGCCCCTTCCATCCTCTAAAAAAAGAAGAGTGAAGATTTTAAAGTGAAGGAAAAGTAGCCTTATTTTTTGAAAATAACTTTTCTTTTCCCTCCTTTAAATACTCCAGCTATCTGTTCAAGACATCTTATTACAAATATGCTCCTTTAATTACATTTCTTTTAAGAATGTCAAGGGAAAAAAAAAAAAAAAAAAAAAAAAAAAAGGGCTTTCTACACATCATTTCTTACAGAGAGGCTGAAAATGCTGTGTCTCTGTGTCTTGCCTTGTGTGTATACCTCCCAGCTCTTGCTATTGCTAGTAGCTATTTTAAAAATAATTAGCTCCTGGAACTATAAAGTACTGTGCCAACTTACAGTTACAAACAAGCATATACAAAAAAAAGTCTGCCCTACTCTATGTCACAATTTTAGCTGGTTGGTTCTCTACTGTATTTTCCATATAACTGGAGTGCTTACCCTGTAGCAGAATCAAATGTTCACATTCCTACCATGAAAAAAAAAAAAAAAAAAAAAAAAAAAAAAATCCATAACTTGAGGGTAATTGCAACAGGTAAATCCAAAGTGGTTAGTGCAGTTAACTTCATGTTAATTTTAGTTAGAATCTAAGGGTTGCTGCCTACAAACATTCATTCATGAGTCATTCAGTAACAGCCAATGAAAATATTTGGTGAGTAAACTTCCACGTATGCTTATACGTTCCAGTCCTAACAGGGTACTAATAAGCAATTCAGATATGTAGTTTACTTCCTCATATGCATTAATGTTAATTACAAGTAACCAGAATTATAAAGACAATGTAATTACATTCTAATTATAGTATAACCACAGCCACTGTGTTATAAAGTGTAATACAATTTAAAATAAATAAATAAATAAATAAACTTTCACTCCCTATAGACACTTCATTTTAGCAGATGCTTTTTATTCTTGCTTTTTCATATCCCACCTTTCGATGATGTACATCTGAGCACTCAAACATTTCTTTGACCCAGCTTTCACTGAAAAGCAGAGCAGCCTAAGTAATATTATCTAACCCCATTTTAAATGCAGATACGTTCACTTTTTCTTTATAGAACAGGGGAAACAGGAATTGGATAGGTAGAGTCCCTTTCTTTTCACTGTACACAACACTCGAATCTTAACTCACCAGCAGTCAGTGTTAGTCCAGTAGCTTTCTACATGGAGAATGTGAAGTACTGCAGTAAGGCTTAACAGTTAAGTAAATATACAATAATAGGCACTAGAGACATGCAATATATAATATGTACATAGCAGGTACATTCTAGATACTCACTTTCTGTCATGATATTGGTATAGAAATAGAAGCAATTATTACTCATCTATCTATTACTCATCTATCTTAGTACATTCTCACATCCAAGAGCTCATACTGACAGAATTGGTCATCGTTTTAAATATACTCCGAAAGTTGAGAGAAAGAGCAAGCCAAGATAAGAAGGTAACCATTTCCACCTGAAGAAGGGCATGCCTAGCTGTGGGAAAACAGCATGAGGGAAAACAGAGTGGCTGTCCAGGATTTCACTGTATTAAGCTGGAAAATAATTCCCTTGAGGAAACACCTAAAAGTCCGAGGGATTTGCTTACATAGTTGGAGTCTCTTGTTTCCCTTGAGGATGAGAGGAGAGTAAAAACAGAACAAGACAACAAAGCATGACAGTTAGGAGAAGTGCTGTGTGCTCAAATATATGTTTCCAGGCTGGAAGAAGGAAATGTTGTAGAAAGATGATTCTTCCCCATTGGCAAAGGGTAGCATTGCCAAAGAGAAGAAATGAAATAAATCATAAGTCAAAGCCAAACAAACCCAAGAGACTTACTTCTACTCTTAGAAGAACATGAATCCTGTCTCCAGGGTATGTGTGTCATCCTACACACCTGTATTACATAGCCTGGCTAGTAGCATCATGCCCTGGAAAGAAGAAGGCACTGCCAGGTGGAAGTGGTTCATTCCCTGTTTGCCTTACAAGGAGCCTACTCAGCCATCTCAGCAGTAGCTGCCCACACCATCCCAGACCTACTCAGGGCTCATTGCTATTTTCTAATAGATACAAAATACTAGATAAAGAAGCCCAGTTCAAATCCTGGAGAGAAAGTTTTGAGATTCTGAGTCTCACCCATGTTGCATTTTCCTTCACAGAAAAGTGAGAAGAAAAAAAAATCTCAGAAATATTACAGCCAGCACACAGTGGCTTGAAGAGACAGTAAACGTAGCAAAGCTTCACCAAAAACATTTACTCTTTTGTTGTCCTGTTCAAGGAAAGGTTGGACGTGGTGCTTGGGGACAGGGTGTAGTGGGTGACATTGGTGGTAGGGTGGTGGTTGGACCAAATGATCTTGGAGGTCTTTTCCAACCCTAATGATTCTATGATTAACTAGGCCTTTTTATCAAGTGAGGCCATAACTCACCATACACATACCCTTTATAATATAGCAGAATCAACAACATTTAACAATTAATTCTTTTACGTTGTCTTCAAGGTCATACTATTAGATGAGTTAAAGGTGAGGAGATAGGGCAGTAACATATCATTTATACTCCAGAAGATGCTGGTTCTCTTTTAATTTTGTAGATACTAGAAGAGTCTTCCCTAATTACCAATAGAAAAGAAGAGGACCATGAAAACTCAGTATTATCCACTAGCCATAACTGAGGTCAGAAAAATAAGGCACAGGCACAGGGAGCTACCCACATGCTTAATGCCAGCTGCCAGAGCTTCTCTTCTTTATGACTGGCATAAGTGTGATGACATGTCCTTAATGCAGAATATAGCCCGTTTCACAATGATACATTCACAGGACATCATCTGCATGTATGTTTAAGTTTCACTGGTGAGGAAGCCTTTAGATGATTAAATTCAAGAGGGGAAAAAGACTTCAGGGAAGAAACCACCCATCATTCAGTATTTTCTCCCCTGAACAATGGAGTAAATTAAATGAATGTGTGAAATAATAATATGCAAATCATTACATTTGCCCCTGCCAAAATGAAAAGGGCAAAATAAAATGTGTATACTGTAATGAAACATCACAAAACACTATGTACTTTAAGGATCAGTTATTTAGAGTAAACAAGGGAAATAGTATTTAAAAAATAAAATAACTAAGACAAAACATAGCAGGTAGTGGTCAGCAATGGTTGCTGTGCAAATTCATCATTTTGGCCTGAATATTTTAAGAGTGGGAAAAGACTAAACTAGATAGTTTCTAATGCTAGGAGATTCTGGCTAGGCAACTCACCCTTGCCAGCCTATATGATAAAGTATGTGTGAAAGGAGATATCCCTTAGGCACGTCTACTATCCAATATAGCTAGCAATAACATCATTAAAAGTTTTAAGTCAATAAGGTAGCTGAGAAACTTCCTCCTGTTATCTAATGCAACTGTGATCATCCTACTAATTACTGTTATATAATAAAAAGGCCTATGTTCATTTTATAGGAATCTCATTAAAAATGCATCTGACACTTGCACAAACACTGACCTGGAGACATGGAGAAACTAAATTACTTATTCTATACACTTAGCAATAAGCAACGTTTCCAAACAAGTGTAGTTTGGAAAGCACATGCACATTTACTTGAAGGGGGGTAAATCAACTCGGGAAACCTGAATAATGAGCCATAAGCAAACAGTCACAACCGCAACAATCTGATAATGGTGTCCTCCCAAAGCCATGAGTGTATGACTAACCACTATCTTATTTACGTTACCTCCTGATTATATCCTACACACTTGGAGAAATACCTTTGCAGGTCCAGCTGATCTCTTGTCCAATGAAAATATTTCATTTCTGGAGAGCAAGGGGACCCCTTGGTGTGAGCAGCTTGCTCACAAACCACGCATCAGGGTGTGGTACTGGGCAGCTGCAAGCCCTGGCCATCATTTGCCCTACTCCTCTTATGTCTAGGAAGCCACATCTCCTGCAGTTCAACTTTGAAAAGAATCATCTGCATGCACATCCTTGCTTCTCTTTTTCTTTAAGAAAGAAAATAAAAAGAGGGGAGAAGAGGTTCCTGCACAAAATTTATGTCCTTTATTCTCATCTCTTCTTACTGAACAGCCTCTTTTGTCCTGTAGGAGCTGAAACTATGATCAGAAAAACTCTTCATGCTAGGAATATGAGCATTATTTTTATTTTTTTTAAATGAAGTATGTGGTGTGATGCACTTGCACGCATTTCTAACTCCTCTAGGGAAAGTGCAAATGGTAGAATGTGTAGTCAAAAAAAATAAAAGCCAAATATATAAAACATATAAGTTAACAAAAGGAAGGAAGGAAGGAAGGAAGGAAGGAAGGAAGGAAGGAAGGAAGGAAGGAAGGAAGGAAGGAAGGAAGGAAGGAAGGAAGGAAGGAAGGGAGGGAGGGAGGGAGGGAGGGAGGGAGGGAGGGAGGGAGGGAGGAAGGAAGGAAGGAAGGAAGGAAGGAAGGAAGGAAGGAAGGAAGGAAGGAAGGAAGGAAGGAAGGAAGGAAGGAAGGAAGGAAGGAAGGAAGGAAGGAAGGAAGGAAGGAAGGAAGGAAGGAAGGAAGGAAGAAAAGTTGTTTTCATCCAAACTAGGAGCAAGTAATCCAGGAAGCAAACAAGACAGCAGCTAGCATCTTATCAGAGCAAGGAGATCAGCAACAAAGATCAAAATGGTGTCTCAGCATATTAATGTTGACAATGTCTATGAGTCTCAGTGCTCAAAAAGACCACAGCAGTAATCTTGGTGCAACACAGCCAATCATCAGCAGTTTGCTTGCAGAGTTCAACAGGAAACTCACATTTATCAACTCTGCTCCCTCATCAGTATATGTCACTGCACTCCATAGAAGCTAACACTGTGTTAATTTATCAGCAAATCAAAAGCAGAATAAAAATGCAACTTCTGTCTTTTTCTGAGTCACTCACTTGCTTCAGTGCTTTATTTTTCACTCTACATGATAAAATATAAGTTTTTAGCTTCAAATTCTGGAAAGAAAATGATGAAAAAAGTAAATACAAATTAAACTCTTGTTTGGTACAAGTGTACAAACACTATGTCTACAACCAATCCAGCAGGGTAGACAGGACCTGAAGAGTCCTGTTAACTGCATGAAGATCTGCTCACTACAGTCAGACTAGAGGAACATTCCAGTACTACCTTGGAACGTGAGTTCTGAATTACTTTTTATTCTTATTATAAAAGAAGGCTGTGTCCAGACCAGGCAGACTTCTTTCTCCCCTCTGAAGTTCTCAGGTAAAAAAGCTGATTGAATGGCAGTGAATGTGTAAAATAGCACATATGAAATGCAATCCAAAACCAGCAAAAGTCATGTTCCAGCTCTGCAAGGAAGGTAGCCTAGTCCTCATAGATTCACTGCCCATCTATGACTGTTTACTCAGTCATTGGCTCTTGCCTTGGGCTGATATGTGTCAGCATATCTCCACAAAACTGGAGGCCACACACATTTAGATAAAATTGTTTTTATGAAATAGTTAAATTTAAAAGTAAAGATATTAGATAGGTTTTGAAGCTGACACAGAAAAAAATAAAATAAAATAAAATAAAATAAAATAAAATAAAATAAAATAAAATAAAATAAAATAAAATAAAATAAAATAAAATAAAATAAAATAAAATAAAATAAAATAAAATAAAATAAAATGTCTTTTGATTTTTTTAATTAATTTAATATGCATTTTGTGTCTGAGGATTTTCAAATTAGGATCTCAGAGCAGGGAAGGAAGAGGCATCGCTTAGTGCAGTTTTGCCAGTATATGTCAATGCTCAGCAGTGGTTTATTACCACAGAAGTAATGTTGCATGAGAGCTCAGAGCTCTGCAGAAGAAAGCTTCTAGCTGAAACCAGAGGAGATGGTATGGTATAATGTACGCATACTGTATATTTACCACACATTTTACAAGCAAAGCTGTATAGGCCTGCTAGTTCTGTAATGAACACGAGTGGTCGAGGTGTTGATTTGCATCTCAGATGAAAAACAACTGCCCTGAAGCCAGTGTCCTTAACACTACATTGGTTACTGTTAACACAAAGGGAAAGGTGTCACCTGCAAAGTCAGCAACATCAGCTTCTGCAGCAGCACACCAGGGCGTTTGCTGGAAGTCTTTTCTTCAAGAGGAGAAGAGTGACCTGACCTTGCTTGTGGGCTGTATACAAATCAAAGCACAGGATAAGATGGCAAATTCAGAACAAAAATTGAAAGGAGAAAGAAGAGAAGCACGATTTCTTACAGCTAAAAATGCTTCATCCAAGAGCCAGAAACCAAAATTGTTCTTTCTCTTGTCATTATGTAATACCTAAGTTACAAGGAGACAGCAGTGTTTTCCCTCTAGTAGCTTCCTGCCCACCCCCTGTAAATAAAAATAAAATATTTTATAGGTTTTTTTTGGTTTGGTTTGGTTTAAGAAAAGTCCACTGTATAAGCTAACATTGTGGAACATTTTGGATATCTCTTTTTGAACCCAAGGAAGAAATCTACCAGGTCAGTTTCAAGTCAGAGAACTGTTGCAAGCTCTGGCTGGAGACCATGTGAAATATCACATGCCAACATTTGCTCTGTTCAAGCATACTGAACCTGAAGTCAGATCTGTATAGCAAAGACTGGAGTTCTCTTCTGAATGCTTTATACCTAGAAGTCCTGGGACAGAGCAAGAGAGGGAGAGAGAGAGAGAAAAGACTGTCAAGAGAAAATCATCAAAATGCAGATACAAATCAAACTGCTGAGCTCAAATCATGACTAAATAGTTTGCCTACAATGATAACATCAGAAAGATAAAGAAAGAACAGTGAGCTTCATTCAATCCCAGTTAAAAATGTAACTGCGGTAGGACAGTAACTAAACACACAAAAAAGGGTCCTTGTGATAAAGTTATGCTCCTAAATACAGACCATAAAGTCAATTAATATTTACTCAAGTACTTGTCATTTAAAGAGGGAGCAGAGAAAAAGATCAATATAACTAAAAGCTAGTGACACCAATTTGCATCCAGTTCCAAATGCATGTTTTATTTATTTTCAATCAGGATCAATCAGGGAAGAAAATAATCAATGAAGTCGCAGTCATGAGTGGTATTTGGCCATCTGGGGGCCCCAGTATCTCTCGGCCTGCATTGGAAGCAAGGGAAAAAATTTTTTTTTTCAAGAGCACGGAGGAGCTCCATATGGTTGAGATCAAAGGTGTTGCTGGGTGCATGGTTCTGCTTTATTGCCAGGCACTGCTGTTAATTAGAAAACAAGATCAGAGGCAGTATTAAAATCCAATTAAATTGATATGAACAGATTGCCAAGTGATGTTCACTAATGTATAATTGAGCACCATGCAAATTTCGGTGGCTGCCTTTTGTTTTTTCTCCCCTCACTCTGGAATGAATGATGAAGCTATGAAGTTTTTCCTCGTTGTAAAAGATAAACAAGTTAATGCACTGATCTAGGGGGTATTGCTTCAGTGATTGATGAAAATGAGAGTGGAATATTAACGTGTGACTTTTGGGGGGCTTCTTTTATAATTTTATTTTGTTCTTTATTCTTTATTATTGTTGTTGTTATTCTTGTTATGGTGGTATCCAAGTACATGCAAAGATCCTTCATCAATCCATCATTTCAGATACAGAGAAAGTTCCTTTGTAGCTGAAGATTTGATTCAAACAATTACAAAACCATGAATATTTCAAGTGACAGGCCTGCTACTGCTGGAAATTAACTTTTTCCAAGAACTATATGGACTTTATACCGTATATCTTTGTTTAGAATCCGCAGCTTCTATTAAATTTAATTACTTCCCTGTGCAGCTTTATATTGAGGGTGACTTCAAAACGAGGGCAGCAGCTATTAAATTTAATTACTTTCCCCTGCGGCTTGCATAGTAAAGGTACATGGTTAAGGTGCAGCTACTAAATGAGAGTAGCTGCTAAACAAAGATATACAATATTTATACCATATATAACTCCCCTTCCTTATCTATCTTTAACATATATACTGTGTGTGCACACAATGCAGGTTCATAGTTAAGTGAAATTATTAAATGCAAAATGCTAACTTAAAAAAAAAAAATCTGTAATATTTAAATTGTATCTATGTTTCGTTCTCTCTTCGAATGGCTCACATGCGTCCACTTGCAATTCACTTAAAGTTCAACATAACCAGCTTTTGTAAACCACAACATTCCAGGAAAATTCCAGGATGCAAAATTCATTAAAATATTCCAGAAATTCTTAAGTCTTTCAAAAAGAAAGAAAGAAAGAAAGAAAGAAAGAAAGAAAGAAAGAAAGAAAGAAAGAAAGAAAGAAAGAAAGAAAGAAAAAAAAAAAAAAAAAAAAAAAAAGCTTTTTTTTGTGTGTATGTAGAGCCTATCTTCAAGAATAGCACTGGGCTCACAAATAAATGATAAGCATCATCTTGTAAACCTAATATATTAGTATCAAGGTATTTAATCTAATCTATTATTTGCTAACTGTGAAGATATATAGATATAAATACTGGTTTTCAAATCTGGATCAGAGTTAGTGCATAAAAGACCAATAAGTCAAACAAACCAATGTCTGTTGTAGTGTTATTGAGATATTAGTGCTTTTGGAAACTTTAAATTCTCTTCAAAGAAGATTACATTTAATCAAATAATGCCAGTTGTGCATGTGAGCAGATCAACAAACCTGATTTTGCACTTGTGCTTGCATCAAGATGGAAAGTTATGTTTGTTTTATCTGTGCTCACCAGTGGAGGGAGGAGAACGCAAGGAACATTATGGCACATAATGTGGAACATTAGGGAACGTATGGCAGTAATTTGGGGTTTCACTCCTTTGTTCCATTTTAGATAAACACCATGGGGCATTAAGATGTCAATACAACCTCATCACAGTCACAGGAATTTGTGTACTATTTCTAGCTTAAAGTTGACTTAAAATCTTTTGCAAAATTAATATAAACCATGGGAAACTCCATTACCATGTAAGCAAATGAAGAAGCTGTAATGTGTTAAATGCATTTCCAAAATCATTTTAAAGAACCTGATTCTACCCTAGCAGGAGGGAAAGAGGAAAGAATACTAGCAACTTCAGGAGGAACATTTAGTGTTCTGGTAAAATAGTGCTCTGCCAAAGTAGATTTATGGAAACTGAGAAATTATGCAGATCACGGCTTAATCCCAGGCAAAAATGTGCTTTTACATCAAAAACTGGAGTGATGATTAGAAACATTAAAATACATCAGCTTAAACTTGTGTGTGCAAACACAGAAATATGAGGTGTTATAAAAGTTTTGTTAAAAACTTTTCATTAGTTTGGTTTGAGTATTTTAGGGGGGTGAGGATTACTCTTTGTCCTTTCCTTCCTACTTTGACTCAAGAAAGAAAAACAGAAAGAAAAAAAAAATTAATAAGCAGGAAAAAAAAATACTGAAAAGTGAAAATAGAAGAAAAGGAAAGAAAAGGAAAGAAAAGGAAAGAAAAGGAAGGAAGGAAGGAAGGAAGGAAGGAAGGAAGGAAGGAAGGAAGGAAGGAAGG
This sequence comes from Aythya fuligula, assembly GCF_009819795.1. Classification (NCBI taxonomy): domain Eukaryota; kingdom Metazoa; phylum Chordata; class Aves; order Anseriformes; family Anatidae; genus Aythya; species Aythya fuligula. The sequence goes on along the minus strand of NC_045563.1, from coordinate 13,339,783 downwards.
AAGGAAGGAAGGAAGGAAGGAAGGAAAAGAATAAAGGTAAAAGGCTGTAGCAGGGAAACAAAAGAAATTGCTATAAAAAAAAAATAAAAAATAAAATTAAACATGCATCATGTTTTTCCAGCAAAAATATTGGGATTTTTTTTCCACCAAAAATTATTAAAGAAGAAAATAAATAAGAAAGTCCTTATGATACGTACTTAGCCCCTTTGTATTTCTGCTTTATTTTTAGAAAGGTCCAGTAAAAACCATCCTGGCATATCTTGCTTTAATATGTTGCTTTAACATAGTCTTTCCTGACAGACAGTTTTGGTTAAGGTGCTAATTAACCGTGATAGAGCATCCACAACTCATTCTTTGCCAAATACCTGTGTTCAGTCAAAGGACTTTATTTATCAATGGATTTTGCAAATAATCATCAAGAGAAAGAAGTCCTGATCCTGAACCAAAATGCATTATATGTTGGTTCTTTATAGGTTGGGAAATATGACACAATGCAAAGTAAACGAGCTCTTTCTGAGGGCATTTTTCCTCTGTTGTGTCCTTTTGGGGAAATATATATATATATATGTTTCTGTTTACACAACTTTGGAGATCCTTAGATCATTACTATGTGAAAGAATTAGTATAATACAGAGAAGAGGAAAAAGAATGAAGAGAAGAAGGAGAAATAATTAAAGGAGGAAGGACAATGGAACATCAATGGAACATGTTAGTCAAGGAAATTGATCAGTTTACCTACAGTTATACTAATGTGGTGTCTGAGACACCCAGTTTCCTTCCTAGACTTACAGAAGGAGATGGCAGCTATTATAAATGTGTAATGCTCCTGCAGCAAGTCTATGATAATGGTTGCAATTTAGACATAGTGGTGCTGTGGTCACAGAGGTTAACCTAGTTAGCTGATTTTACATTAGCTGAGTCTTTCTGCATAGCATGGCCCTGAGCAATGCAGACTAGCCTGGAAGAGCATTTCTGCATGTGAAAATGTGTACAAATGCTGACCATTTGAAAGACACTACTGGTTTAATAACTGTGAGGTAAACAGTAAATGGGACCACACATGAATAGCTAAGTTAAAATAAAATTTGCAATTACAATGTCCCTAATTCCTTGTAATTGCTAACAACTAGAAAACCAGAATAGTTATGCCACCATAATATATGATCCTAAGACCGTGAAATAAATGCCTATACATTGATTTCAGTGTGTTCTGCCTGGCTTTTCCATTTTCAGACAGGAGCTACATTTGTGACTGTATGGAGGTATTAGCATTGGTCTTTTTTTTTTTTCTACTTGCAAAGTAGAGCAACTAAGCATCAGCAAATAGATCCTGGGTAGCACTGAGTTTTGATATATGTTTCCCCATCTCTATAGTCAAATGTAGAGAGTATCTTTAAAATCTCCACAGTGGAAATTAAGTTCATTTCTTCATAACTAGTCAACAGTGCAATTGAGGTAGCTACAGTGGACAAGCTCTTTTTTACTTTCTTAGTGTAAGACTTTCCCTTTGAACTCTAGGCTTCATTATCACCAAAACTTTACATATTGGATGACATGGATAATTTAATATTATGCTGTCAGTGGCTGTAGTGTGAAGTTTGCTTTACCAGAAAGCTAACTGCTGATCTTCAGGCACCAAGCCTAGGAAACTATCAGCAGAGTTCAAAATTAACTGAGATCTTATGGCCTGGGGCCACCCTGGTGACTAATGGCAATTTTACAATCATTCGTTTTTGCCTGATGGGCCAGTAGTAAGTGGGACCATGATCATGACCCAAATCTAAAAAAAAAAGGCCTCCAGGCCCAGCTTTTTGTCAGATTATGGCTTTACTTACCTAAGCTGGTTTTATCTTATTACAGTGTGTAAGCTGTGGTAAGCTTGATACAGACAGGATGGAAGAAAAGAAATCAACCTAACCTTAGCAGGGAATTAATCACAGGCAAAAGGTTGTGAGAAAGGATCTGGGGTGTGAATCAGCACTATCCCTGCTGGTCACCATTTGATGAACTACAGATTTAAATCCAATTTTATCCTGGCATATTCATTTGGAAATTCCCAAATATAGTAAATATGACAAAGAATTTCTATTTAAAAAATCAGATTCCCAGTGGAATACCCAGCTGACACCTTGCTTTCATTTGCCAACTGCTTTACAATTACAATAAACCAATATAACATTTCTGACTTGAGGCACCTGGAAAAAATGCTAAATAATTTCAATGAAAGCAAAACCAAAGGGTTTTTTTGCATGTGCGTTATAAAGTTTTGCCAGATAGAAACTCTTATCCAAACTCTTACCATGCTCTGTCACATTAATTTCTGAAAATTAGAGATGATTGTGATTTTTTTTCTAACTCTTATCTTTGACTAAGTGTTTCTGCTCTGTGCATAAGAAATAACAACAGATTTTAAGAGATTTTCAGAACTTGTTTTCTAGGAGCATTAGATTGCATACCTAATTTACAACTGTTCATGTTTCTACTGAGACCAATAACTTCTGTTTGACTAAGGTCTCTCTTTGAACATCCCAGGATTTGTGGGGATGGACAGGTGGACTTCTGGAAAAACAATGGTGGGGGAGAAACAGTCTCCCAGGTGCTGCATATAAAAGGATAATAAATGAAGGAAAAGGGTGCAGGGACTGCATAGGAAATACTATCTAAGCAGTACTGGTACAGAAAAATGATGTGGTTATGTAGTATTTTTGTCTACTACAAAATACAGTCACAGGTTACTGTTAAGCAGGGAGAAATCATGGAAAGTGTAAGCCTGTAGGAGTGAGGTCCAGCCCATCACTGACCTCGTGCACACCTTTTCTGCAATTTGGCTTCTTCAGCTGTAAATAAAATTCAAATCTACCTAATATGTCAGTGCTGTAAAAATTAACGTTTGCAATAACCTTTCTTTTCACACAGAACTATAAAGAAACATAAGTACAGATTACTACTGATAGCTAAAGACAGAGATTTAGCTTATTTACCTGGGATGATCTATGTTGTGCTCATCAAACTAAATGATATAGGTTGTCTCATTGCATTTTCTCACCTCAACAAGCTGTTTTTCTTTATCCATCAATGCAGACTTACCTTATCTTTTCTATATTTTCCTTCAACATCCTCTACAACCAGTTTAACACAGTGCATGGAGGTAGATGAACTTCTGCTACACTCCTGTCTACCAATCAGTATTGGTATTCCTACTGTTCCCACGTCCTGTGTCTTATTTGTAGATTGTACAAATCTTTGGGGGAAAGGAATCATCATTTTGTTCTCTGTTCATACAGCACAATAATCACCTGATGCAAAACCAGCAACATTGGTAAGGAACAGGCAAAACTGTTTCATTAATATATCCAGACAAAATAATAATACTGATCACCATGAGACAGCAGATAAGTTTTTGTGTCTTCTTTGTGCAAGACAGTGCTATTTTTATTTGAATATGTTCGTAATGACAAAAAGTAAACTCCTCCGTCAAGCCAGTGGTCAGGAGGAAAGAGGCAACAGGCACTGTGGCAGCAAATGTATCCTGAAGTTCTTCTCTTGCAACAGTGAGACCTGATGGCAGGTCTTCAAATGAAGGAAAATGGGTAGGGTTGGAGCCTCCAGGAGGCGGACTGGTGATCTGAACACCAGAGATCTGTCACCACATCAGCCACAGGGAAAAAAAACACATGGGCGGCTTGAAGTTAAGACAACACTGGCCCAGTATTTGAGACTTTCCTGCTAAAAGTAGGAAACAGGACAACAAAGTCACCGATTGACTGGCTGCCCTTGAAATTATCACCTCTTATAAGCCCTGGTGCTGTAATATCCATTCCAAGACTTTGGCTTATTCTTCTGGAGCTTGTTTGGGTCTAAAATGAACTAAAAAACAGTGAACATTTATTTTTGTCACTCACATAGGAGCTAGGACTGTGAACCCACACAAGAGTGGGTTTATTGAGAATGAAGTTGCCATTCAAAAGTTGAACTGCAGTTCAACTATTTTGGAGAAATATAAGCAGATAGCACAGTGCTTTTTTTTGTGTGATTTTTTTTTTTTCATAGTGAATATGCTTGTTGGCTATTACAACAGAACCTAAGATTTATCTAAATGATCATACACTTTCTGGAATCTGATGGATGAAGTGAGGAAAGAACAAGGATGTTAGGTCAGAGAGGTGGAAAGTGTTCTGGTACATCTTTTTAAACTAATTCTGCAGCTTGAATGAGAACTACTCACCTGGACCAGAACATTTTCAAGCAATAAATGAGCACAGTGACTAATGCTGAAATCAAAGTGAGGCACCTCTTACACAACCTACCCACACATTTAGTTGGGTTCAGAAACACTGACCTGATCTTAATAGCCTGATCTCAGATTCACTCACCTACTCCCAACCTTGGAAGGCAGGGTGAACTTGGTAGCTGCTAACTAAATAAACCATGTAGGAGTATGTCTTTCAGACACAGATGGTATTAGTCCTCCTAAACTAATGAGAGCTTGGCAATCATGAGGGGGACGGGAACTGGGGGAGGGGTGGCTAACCCCAAATGGGAAGGCAGCACTCAGCAGTGGATTCCAGGAAAAGAGAACATGGTTACCAAAGACAGACTTCCTGCATTTTTTGCTTGCTAATGTGATTAAGTAATTTGGGCTGTTAAATATATATATATATATATACTGAATCAACACTTTGTTTTGCAAATGACGCAGCTCTGTTGAAGGGAAAGGCGCAGTCTGCTGGTGTTGTCAGTCTCCTCTAGGTTTGCCAAGAGGTAAAAGTCAAGAAGAAGACAGATTTTATTTTTCACTAATAGCAGCTAACAATCTGACTGCTATGTAGAAACTGACGGTTACACCAACTAGCTTTCCTCATTTCTCAGGTATCCTTCTGCTTGGACATTTCCTGTAAATTTGTACCTTTGAGGCTCTGTCTGCCTGATGATGAACTCACATCAATTTCTTGGATGTTTGTGGAGGATAGGGGCCCAAATCCTGTTTGTTCACAGTAGAACTTAGAAGATTCCAGCCTCACTCCCTTGTAAAAGCAGACCTGGAGGTACGACTCAATGGCCATTGATGTCAGTGGAAAGATTCTCATCAACTTGAGAATTAGTAGTCTTGCCCAGAATATAACTACCAATTAAGTGGCCTTTTTAATGAGGGTACTAAATGAACATCTTAGCTGCCTAAGAAATACCCAGAAAATGAAAATGAATGAATTACCCCAGGAAGAGTGATGGTAATCAGTGACATGGGAATCTTACGAGAAGCTTCAAAGTTTTTTTAAACATTATTTTTAGCTGCCACCCAACAAATTATTGACTTTTTTGCATAATTTTGAATTCTGCTCTTGTATTGTTTATCCCTCCAGTTATCTGCTTTCAAATATAGATGAATATACTGATTGAAAATTAAATATAAATATCTATGTACTTTATATATTTAGTAACAAACACATACACACATATGTGCAGTGTATTTGCATTGTTGCCTGGGAACAAAATGCCTATTTTTAGTTAATATCAGGTGATTTTAATTTACAAGAACTACCTCTCCTCTCAGCATTTTAAAGAGCATACACAGAGGCACCTGCATGCTTCTAACATTTGATGTATCATTAAATATGCCTTCTCACATTTGGCACATAAACCCTGATAAAGTTTCACCTTTTAACAAAATAAATGACTCAATTAACAAGATGAAAAACAGCAGTGTGGTGGCAGACCCTCTTGGTGGAAAAAAAAAAAAAAAAAAAAAAAAAAGGATAAAAAAGAATTATCCCAGCAGGGTGTTAATACAAGGAGCGCCACAACACACAGCAGGCACCTGCTTTGACTGACAGCCACCCAGCAAAGCTGACAGATTTGTCAGTTTGCTGACCGCTGGCTTGAGTCTCTCGCACCACCCTAGGAATAAATTGTTGCTCAGGAACGGCTGGGCAAGCACTCACTAGTCTCTGTTAATCTAATTGAATTTTTTAAGTTGTTTTCATTTTTATCTGCTCCTGTGTGGAGATGTTCATTCCCAGGGCAGCAAATTTTGGCATCCGTAGATGACTAACTTCTTCACAGTGCTGGTAGCTTTTGAAGGAAAGCACAGATACAGAAATGGGGCCAAATCCACCTCCCAGCTCCCAGGGCTTGAATGGATATAACTGAGGTACAATTTGGCCTATTGTTAGGGAAGGTTGACTTTTAGTGGCACAAGAAGTTAGGGCATCTGTATTCAGGGTCCTGTTTCTCTGTAAGGTCCTAGCTGACACAGAGCACTGTTCTCTCTGTTCCCATGTTCCCTGGAGGCAGAAAGGAGTCAATAGCACCTTCTCATTTCTAACCTTTCTCTGACTTCCCTATTTTGTCCATAAATGTATTGGCTTTGGGATCGGTCTGAGTAAAAGTGAGAGCTTTGTCTCAGTTGTCTTGCTTACAGAAAGCAAGAGCAACCATATTGCTTTTTACGTATTCTAATGGGTAATTATTTTAGTTCCATGTGTGTATTTGTACAAATCCATATCAATACTGAATCAGAAACTGTCCCCAGAGATGGCCACTCACAATAATGGTGGAGAAACGGCAGGTTTCACTTCTACCACTTAGTAAGGGACCAGTCATTAACCCAAAGAAAAAAGAAAAAAAAATACACACACACACACACACACACACACACACACACACACATATTTTGGTGAATTCCTAGGGTCTTGAAAGAAGTGCTTCCTTCAGTCTCTGCTCACATTCAATTCATACGATGTTCATAGACAAGTATTATTCAGAGCTATCCTTGCAGAGTCAAGCACTTCATTTACTACAAGCTATGGCAATCATGATTTAAAATGGACCCCAAGGTCCATATTATTCCTGCTACACACTGTAAACCTCCACCAGCATCCTACATATTTTCATATTAACTAAATCTCTAGCTCATTTCAGTCCGAAGATATAATGAGTTGCTGTTGGTCAGTAGGTAACAAAAAGTGTGAGCATGGAGGACAAAGAAATAGAGGACAGGGACAGCTTGCAGTGTTCACACACAATCTTCTGCTCTGCCTCTACAAGCAAGTGCACGCTTGATATATTCTGTATGACCAAAAACCTATCAGAAAAGGAAGCTGAAAAATTGTTATCCTTTTCCTTGAAGTAGACATTAGTCTTACTGTGAATAGCTTCTGTGCAGTTCAATGGGAATGAAAGTGAGCAATATGGATATACACATATATGGAGAAAACTGGGAGTGTGACTCTAAAAGAGTACTGTCAGGTGTGGAAGAATCTGCCACTCATCTGAAAGCCTGGCTAAGGAAAGATAACCTAATTTAAAGGAGAGATAATCAGGAATTGCACAAAATCAATCTGTTGGATATCAGAGTTTCTGAGGTTAGTAGATGTAAAACCACAACCTCTATTATATGAATGTGTCTACATGACTGACACCTTTATAGCTGTATCCTGAGTCTTTCTATGCACTGTATATCATTAAGCACCAAGAATACTTCTAATCAGTCTAGGTCTAGGAACTATCATTTACAAAGTTTTGTTGTTTTTTGTTTGTTTGTTTGTTTTTTATTTTGTTGTATGTTTGTTTTTTAAAGCATAACATTTGAAATTAAATATGCTCTCAGCTGATGCAACGCTGAATGCTACCAAAAAAGACCAGCTTGCTTCTAATAAATCATCTGAGATATTATGTAAAAGACTATGTTAGATCCACTCTGAAGCACTGAATTCTGAGTCTAGGAAGATGCAACTAAAGTAATTTGGTGATCATTTTCACTTGATTGAGACATCTTTGCTTGTATATTTGCATCAAACAAACATTAAAACTCCAATGCTCCAAAGCCCCAATTCCAATGACAAAGCTCTTACATGCATAACCCCAAGACTAGCATTTCAGTTCCTGTGAATGAAGTATATCTATCTGAGCATTTCACATTACTTCAGTACAAAGATGTGTTTGTAATATTCCCCAGGAATGGACAAGTCTAGCACCCATTTAACTCAAGGCAAATAGCGTCATGCTGTTCTCAGTCACAAGGTTCTGCACTGGCTTTCATCTTGGCTCACTGCTGTGATTTTAAATGGAATACCTTTTTACCTTTCCTCTGCTTACTGTGGTGAAGTTCTGCTCTCTCTAGTAGAACCATCCTCATGAAATCAATAGTGTTATTTGTTGAATCAAATGATATTAAAACAAAGCACAAACATAAGAGTCTGACCTTCAGCTAAAAATTTTGATTATTTCCAATGTAGATTATGGTTTGCACTGCAGACTGTCAAAAAATGTCAGTATAAATAAAGGTATGGCTTATTTTTATGCCTATTCAGTAGATTTAGGGGGACAAAAAAAAAAAAAAAAAAAAAAAAAAAAAAAAAAAAAGAGAGAGAGAGAGAGAGAGAGAGAGAAAAGTGTCTTTTATATCCTAAAGTAAATGGGTTTTGTTTCACCTTTAACATTCTTATTTAACTGCTATCTACTTTGCAATAGGTACATCAACATATCAGTTGAACAGAGAGACTGGGAATATTTCCTAAATTTCCATACAGTAATCCTTCAAAAGGTATACAATGACATGGGGAAAGAGAGAAGTTTGTTAGCTCTTTCTCAGGATCGTTAGACAGTAGCACTGAAAATAAACCTGAAAGTTAAATATAGACAAAATCAGGATATGTCTAGCACCAGAAATTACAAATTTCCATTATTTATCTAGAAAATCATTCAATGCTAGACCTTTTGAATACTTTGTCATACTTCCGCCTGGATGATATTCAGAGGTATAACTGTTTGGCTTTACTCACTTCAGTATACAGAACCAAGAGTAAGGGACACCTGCAGCTCAGCATAAACACATAATGCAGATTAGATTTGCAATGTTACTAACACGTGCAGTGACCTTTATGCAACTGTACTGGGTCTGGCTGGAATGTTAACTTTCCCTGCAGCAGCCCATACAGTGCTGTGCTCTGCACTTGTAGCTGGAAGAGCAGTGTTATAACACCAGTGTTGTGTCTACTGCTGAGCAGCAGTGGCACAGCAATGGGACTCTCTCTAACCCTCCTAGAGGTGGGCAAAAAGTGAGAAGAGAAACATCACCAGGGCAGCTGACCTAAACCAACCAAAGGGATATTCCATACCATGTGATGTCACACTCAGCAATAAAAGGTGAAAACAGGAAGAAGAGGGGAAGGGTGGGCTCTCATTGTGAAAACGTCCGTCCTCCTCCCAAACACCAGCTACATGCGTTGAGGCCCTGCTTCAAGGACATGGTCAATCATCGCTCATTTGTGGGAAGTAGAGAGTAATTTCTTTCCTCTGCACTTCCACATAGCCTTCATTTGTTTTATTTGTTTGCTTTCCTCTTTTTTTTTTTTTCTTTTCCCCCTCCCTTTTCCCCTTTCCTTTTTTTTTTTTCCCTTTAGTTAAACTGTTTAGTTCATAATAATCTTTCTTTAATTATTATTATTATTATTACCCTTTAATTTAATTATCCTTATCTCAACCTGTGAGTTGTTCTTTGCTTTACTTCTTCCCCTCCTCATCTGAGGAGGGGGAGTGAGAGAGTGGTTGTGGTGTTTAGCTGCCCAGCACAATAAAACCACCACAGCAACGAATGTACAAAGGGAAGAAATAAATAAATAAAAACTTTTCCAAACTATGACTGACTTGCAGAACTTTTACCTATACAAAACAGGTAAATTCATTGAGAAAACTGTTAGCCATCATTGATTTGCCAAGCTGTATTGGTATTAGCTGATGTATTAAATATTTTTTGATATAATTCAAAATTATCTGATTTTTATTCTACAGAAATTTGGCTGCAATATTTTCTTGTAAGAAATGCAGTGCTCATTTGTTATTATAAGAATCCTACAGAACCATATTCAGGAATCACACATTGTTTTTCAATTTTGTATGCAAGAAAAAAGAAACATGAAGCAGAATTCAGCACATGGATGAATAAACCCATAATTTATTAGATCATTTTTCCTCTGATCAAGGGAATAGCTCAAAGAAAAGAGGTCAGAAGGACTAGTGCTGTTAATATGCAATTGATGAAATCCTCAAACACATATTGATCCACTTTTTATTACATTTTTAAACCCTTGACTGTGAATATTTCCCAATAAGACAATAACTATAGCAAATATAATTCGCTGTTCTTAATCACAGTAGATGTTCTTTCCCCTCTAAAGATCATCACATAGAAGATATTTGCATCCCATAAAGAATGTGAATTTACTATGGATTGCAATTCATACATTGCCTTCTTTTTCACACTAATTTGTTCGAGCATATCGTGTCTATATTTGACTCTCTCTGTGCTAATGTATTTTAGTCACACATGGAAACCCCAAACTTTCCTGACAATATAAATTGTTACTACAAAATAGCATAATAATGTGTTAGACTTCTAAACCCTAAAACCCACTACCTTGTTCATTACTTAAGTAGAAAGAAAAAGCTAAGTTAACTCTAAGTTAACTGTCTGGATTTCTTGTTTTGTTTTTTTTGTTTGTTTGTTTTTCTTTTTTTTTTTTTCAGAGCTGTAGAATTTCACAAGGAATTCAATCTAGAGGGAAAATTGGGGATAGCTGGTTGCTGAGACAGGCCTGCCAGGGGAAAGTCTTTCTACTGCTTGTGTTTGACACAGCTTGAGGCAAAGCAGGTTGTATAGGCCTTGACCCAGCAAGGTCATCATTTTGTGAGCAATTCTGAGGCCTGACATCTGCTGCCTAGCTTTGAGTAAAAACCAGACCCCCTTAGCCAAAATAGAGGCCTGAGTAAAATAATCCCTCAGCAAGGATCCTAGACTTCAGTGAAAAGGCTAAATGGCCCTCTTTTTGTCTGGGTGTCCAAGCTTTTTAGTCCTTCCTCAACATGTAGCACAGAGTTCAGAACAAAACCATTCCCAAAATGCAGATAAAGGCCATATTCTCACAACTTCACACCATAACTTCTTCACCTCATGCGAGACTTGCATTTATGATTTTGGCGCATGGCTGTGCAAACAAAAGGGGATGAGCATACCACGGCCCAGAAAGGGACACATTCTTCTTCTAAAAATGTATTCAAAATGGCGTGTTTTCCTCTGCATAAAAATAAATAAATAAATAAATAAATAAATAAATATCCATTATAGCAAATAAATCATATGATATGTGATATGTATGTGCTATTTAAAAATTATTAAGACTGTATGCAAGAAGTGGGAGACCTGATTTTCAGGGTTTCTGTTTCTCCACAAGATACAGGAACACAGAGGAAATTGGTGACCCATACAGAAGTGGTTTTTGGCCTTGATTGCCACTTGATTTTGATTTATTTTGAAAGTCTTTCAGTCACTCTGGCATCAGAATGAAACTGATGGAGGGCATCTGCTAATATCTTGCTTACAGGGTATCTCCACATAGCAAACATGGTGCAATGGCTACCACTAGCAGGACATGCAGACTGAAACAAAAGCCTATTTAGAGGACAGGTTATGGCAGTTAGAGTCTTTTTATCAGGGCCAAGGTTAATAATCTCATAGCAAAAATCAGGTAAGCCCCTAGATTTTTCTACTACAAAAATTTACTTTTAACTCCCCTCACATCCCAAGGTCTGTCTAGCCCAAATCACAAGCAAAAGCTAACTCCAAAACAGAGCAATTCAGGAGATATATATATATTTTACTATGCAAAATGCACAGGCTGAGTATTCCTCTCTAAATACCTAGTTAACTGTCCCCATGGCAGCTACTGCTGCAGTGATGCCTCCATCCAGTAGCAATAGCTGTCTATGCCACAGTCTTCCCCCACTAGCCCCCTTTTACAATGTCAACATGAGACACAAGGTGGAATGAGGTCTGAGGTAAATGTATCCTACTGTTTCTCTCTCTGTCGCTGCTGACGCTCATAGCTCAGTTCCCCAAAAAACTGTCTGAAGAGCCTCTAGACAGCCTGAGGCACCCTTCTGCTCTTCTTCCCAGGAAACCTCTGTTCTTGTGAAACCTTGGAGTCTGCCTGCAAACTCATCAGTAACGTTCACAAAGCACTCACCTGCCATGGATGCCTTGTAAATGTGACAGGTCATTACCGACAGAGTTGGTTGCCAAATCGGAACAGCAAGCATGGTAGGAGATGATGAGCTCCTGTGAATGTATTTGGGGGGAGGAGGAATTATTTAAAGTAAAATATCAGCATGAGATCAAAAGATCAAAATTAATCATGAATAAATTTAGACAAAAAATTAGGTAGATTTCCAAATCTCTAAACAAATAATGCTTTATAGCAGTCTTCCAGATGAAAATTATATTGTTTTAGAACGACTTTGATTAACTTATGGAAAGGATTTTGTAACTAGTTGAGAGAAAAGCCAAAGATAAAAAATTAAACCTTATTATATGAATTCTTAGATTAGATGATGTCATGGTACATCAAGAGCAGTTACATTGCATTCATGCTGTACTATTAATCCCAAATTTCTCTACTCCTGGTCTTGGGTCTGTTGGATGCTGAAAGTTGAGATATTTCATTGATCTGCTACATAGGATCACATGTTGGTTGTGTAACAAAATCCATGCCACCGCAGTCATGCAGGTATTAGCAACATTTCAGGGTTATCCCACTCTCTCCTTATAGCAAATTACAGTTGTGAATGTTGATCTTTATTAAAGATCTTAAATTTGTTATGGCATATTGACAAGCACTTGATTGCCCAAGGCATGAGGAGTTAATGATGCATGGACCCTTCTGAGCTAGACATCTGTGGTTTTCATTTATAAGAACTGGACACACAATAACACAGCATGCTTCCCTGTACTTACATCCATAAGAAAGTGGAGATATAGGGCACAAGATGGTCAACTTGGGGTTGCAATAATTTGAATCTAAGAAAGGGGAAAATTAAATCACTAAGTTAATGGGAGAACCTGATAAAGAAAAGGGAAAGAAAGAAAGAAAGAAAGAAAGAAAGAAAGAAAGAAAGAAAGAAAGAAAGAAAGAAAGAAAGAAAGAAAGAAAGAAAGAAAGAAAGAAAGAAAGAAAGAAAGAAAGAAAGAAAGAAAGAAAGAAAGAAAGAAAGAAAGAAAGAAAGAAAGAAAGAAAGAAAGAAAGGAAGGAAGGAAGAGAGGGAGGGAGGGAGGGAGGGAGGGAGGGAGGGAGGGAGGAAGGAAGGAAGGAAGGAAGGAAGGAAGGAAGGAAGGAAGGAAGGAAGGAAGGAAGGAAGGAAGGAAGGAAGGAAGGAAGGAAGGAAGGAAGGAAGGAAGGAAGGAAGGAAGGAAGGAAGGAAGGAAGAAGGAAAGAAAGAAAGAAAGAAAGAGAGAGAGAAAGAAGAATAAAAAGAAAAAACTGCCCATTTCTTATGCTATCTGTTTCCCTAGCCTCTCCAGTAGACTAGATAGGCTTAAACCACCATTGCTCTTTTTCACCTTTTCCCTATAAAGTTTGTTCTCTTTAAGTTCTTGTGTAATTTTTTGTTATTTAACCAAGTCATACTTTCAGTGGATCCGCATGACAGAAAGGGCCTATTTACTAGTTAAGGGTTAAAGTTATGTTCCTTATACTAGTATTGTATCCTCTTTTCCCTGTTTCAGATGTCATTTGATATAACTGCAGACATTTTCAAATTATTTTGTGGCATTAAGTCTCTTATGTCTTACTTGTGCTGTATGATATGTTACCTATCTTTCTTTGCAATTGCTGCAATATATTTTTTTTTTCGCTAGCTTAACAAACAGACAAACAAAACAAAACAACAACAAAAAAACAGGTTCTACTGATGAAGTATTTTTCTTAAATTTGTTTCAATTAAAAAAAAAAAAAAAAAAAAAAAAACTTGCTGAGGTTTTTATTGAAAGAAGTACCCTGATAAGATTTTTATTGAAAAAAAATTCTTCTACAGATTTGCACTGATAGTTGTTATACACTGATTAATTGGATTAATTTCCTGCATAAACAAAGCATGACAGGTATGCTATAATGCAGCTACATAATGATGGCTCTCTGCAGCAATGTGATATGGTATGCTTTCTTCGATCTGACACAGATGGCATAGACAAGGAAATGGAGCCAGCAGAGAAAAGACAGGAAGTGTACTGTTTTCTAGTTTCTAGAGCAAGAAGCTGGGACGTGGCTTGACAAGAAAGATTGGTGGAAGGTTTCAACTAAGAACAGCTGGAGACTCTGGAGGTAGTCTCCACAGTCACAGTGCACGCACTGGTTGCAGTTGCTCATTCTCATGGCCACTGGGAAAGAGAAATAGTGACGTTCAGAAGCAATATTATCTCTCTTCCACTCTGTGTCCATATCCATCATTATCAATACATGTTCAGTCTGTATTGAAGAGCACAGTACTACTGTAACTGCTATGGTGCTTACCTTTTTTTTCTACCAGGCTCCTGACATCCCAAGCATTTTCAGAAATGAAAAGATTGGTGACAGTGAGAATGGAAGCCTGGCTATCTGGATCAGTCTACAAAGCCTCATCTGGACTATTGAACATCAAACAGCTTCTGGGCTGTCAAACACATTGTCCTCCAAAATTGGTTTCTGCTCATTTACTAGAATCCTCCTGGCATCGCATTGGCATCAAATCAGTGGTGGTGTTCCCACCCTGAAAGTTTGTCAGAATTGCTTTAACAAGGCAAAATATAAGAGCTCCAACTTTCTCCTTTCTGTTCCTACAAGCCATCCTCAAAACTTTAGTTTTATTATGATCCTGAACAGTCAGTCTCCCCAGCCATCACTATAGTCAGAGATGTATCAAGTTGAATTATCAGAAGGACACAAGATCCAGTTTACTTGGGAGGCTGAAGAACTGTGCTGTGACGGGGAGATATCTTTGATAGATACTATGGACATGTAAAGAAGCTGAACTTGTCTGCACTAGCATAGAGAGCTATCATCTAGTTACCTTAACTTCAGGCTAGAAGAAGGTATTGCAATAAGAAGATTGGACATTTAGGGTTAACAACAAAGCTGTGTAGGAAAGCACCATGTGAGGCAGCAATGTGCTACAACATGACTTCTTTGAAAGAGAAATAAATTCCTGTTTCTGCGAGAATGAAAATTCCCCAGAAACGTTGACAATGACATCCATATAAAGGATGGGGTCTTAGAGATGCAGAGCTTTTAATACTGATGGAATCTGGTTTGTACTGGTATGAATTACCCATACAGAAAAACTCTTGATGTCATAAAATATGTATGCTAAAATGGGGGTTGGGGGAGTAGTCACACTGGGAGATGCATCTCAATTTTAAACCAAAACAAATGCGTTTGAACAGTTTTTTGTAGTCTGTCAAGGAGTTTCAGACCCTAAAGGTATTTCAGCCTGTTCCCTTTCTCTTTAGGTACAATCACTAATCTCTCTTCCTACTTTTTTTTTCCAAGGTGCAACCTACTTACCTACCACATAAAATGCAGAAGCTCATATTATTATGGTTCAGCTTTAGAGATTTACATTAGAATCAGTGAACCTTATTTTAGCACAATATATATGGTGAGCAATACACTGAGAGGAGACTTGGTTTATTCCCCAGATAAGTCATTTATTTCTTTCCTCAAAGAAAAATCCAATATCCTGAGATCAGATGCATATTGAAGCTTTGGTGGAAAAAAGGAAAAAAAAAAAAAAAAAGACAGGTTGGATTAATGTGTTCAGATTGGACACTCACTATCTATATTCTCTACAAAGCTGACTACATATGTATTGCTTACTATATACTGTGTATGAGCCTGGCTTAAACACTTTCCTTGAAAAGGTATATGGACTGAACTTATTTACCTAGCAAATAATTTATTAAACCTTGTATTTCTTTTCATGTTAAAGTTTTATTATGCTATTGTTTATATATATATTAATATATACATATAATTTATATACAAATTTTAGAGATTCAGGCCATGAAACAGATGTAAATATAACAAAAAAACCTGCATATATTCAAACCCTGTAATAAACAGTCTAGGAAAGTGGTAGAAATGATTAAATGATTTTTTATTATTATTTTTTTAATCAATACCAGCTAAAGATTTTTATAATAAGCTTATTGTGGTTACGTTTTCTCTGCAAACTGTCTGCCAAAATCTGCATTTTTTTTTAATGTTAGGGAAACTGCAGAAATTGAAAAGAAAATCTTATTTAAGTAGCCACAAGGTAGAGGCAATATTACTACCTTTTTCAGCCAGTTCTATACCCATGTTTCCATGTGCCAATGCGACTGACAACCTCCCCATGCTCTAGCCATCCATCCCCTCTCCCTGTTGCTCCCAGCTGGTTCCACACTGTCCACACTCTCAATCTCCACACTCCCTCTGCAGATTTTCTTCTAAAACACTTATGTAGTTGCCACCATAAACACATCAGGTCCTTCACGTGGTCTGACCCAAAGTGATTAATTTGTGGCACAGTCTCTCTAGGACACAAACAAGAACGAAACCCAGATCTCAAATCCTTAAATATCACGTTTGTCCCTTAAATGTGAAAACTGAGATTTACCTACTGCCCAGATTTAGCTTTAGATATTTGGGGGTAAGAAAGAGAAAATTACTTATTTTTATCTTGTATCTAATACCTTTCAAAAAACTTTGGAACTATTTGGCAGTGGTAAAATAAAAGCATAATAAGGATATTCTGTATTAATAAGAGCAGTATTCAAGTGCATATTATCAGGATCAACATGGGAGCCATGCTTCTAGCCATAGTCAAGACCTCCACTCTCCTAAAGTGTGAATAAAAAGTTGTCCCACATGTCAAATTATCTACAGTCTCACTTTAGAGATAAGAGACAGCAAGTGGATATCTATATCTGAGGAAAGACTGTGGAGATAATGAAGTTGTATGTGGTCAGTACAATCTGCTATGGCCTCAGCAATTTAAACCACTACAGAGTTTTTTTGCAGAGGGGAGGAGGTCATAGGCCTTGCAGGAGAGGGGATGGGAAGGAGGTCACCTACCCAGAGGCAAGGCAGTGAGGCCTCTGCTACACAAGGACACAAAAAACTGCAATTTGAAATCCTGACTTTAACCTTCAAAAAATTTTTTGCTTCACAATAGCCATCCCAGGAGTGGCCCCAGGGTACGCTCAGACATAGGCAATTACATGGGGTGCTGTGGCAGAAAGGCTGTGCTCAGGTGTAAACTCTCCCACCTCTGCCCCAACCAGGGACAGGGCAAATAGCTCCTGCTCAGAGTAGCAGCAGCTTGAAGGCCTCATGCCTTTGGCAGAGTATAATTGGAAATGACTTCTTTTTTTCCTTTTTTTTTTTTTTTTCTTTTTTTTTTTTTTTTTAATGTTGATGTTGAAAGATGCTTCTTTTCCGAGGAAACATGCATGTAAAGAGATGCATGCTGGAACCTAAACTGCAGGTGTCTTATTGAGGGCACTGTCTCGGTCGGGTTGGCACTAGTTACAGTTTCACCCCTTTGCTCCATGGTTTTATTTATAAATAACATTATACTGGAGGGGAGAAAGTAGAGAATATCAGCACATATGGTATGTCAAATCCCCTACTGCTTGGAGACCCCTGAAATGCTTAGGTACAACAGGGCATGCTTAGGGCTCTGAATATTTTGCCTTTTGTCATTTTAAACCAGGCCCTTAACATTATTTTAATGGAGTTGCTTTGAATTTAATTATGCATCTGTTGTATAATACACTTACAATAAATACCTCTAGTTATTGCTTTAGTTAAAATCCCTTTCTTTCCGATATTGACTGCTCTAATTTACTTTTATGCAAACAGCCTAGTCAGATTTAATAAAATGTCTTAGTAGCAAGTTTAATGACATCATTCCCCCTAGAGACAGTTGGGAAAATGACCTTCCATTTTACGAAAGAAGAGGATTAATTTTTATTGTCTGCCCCAGTTAATGCGTGTTTAGACATAAAGGCACGATCAATATGACAGAGAGTATAGTGATTTTACTCACAGTAGTTTCTAAATGGACATTTCTTACAAATCCATTTTTATAAATCACTTTAAAGGCCTTATTGATCTTTAATTGGGAGTTACACCTAATCACTGAGAGTAACGCATGACTGGTTCAAAACATTTTAACCCTTTCCATACAGCTCTTCAATATTCATATCGCAATAACTTCTTCCCTCTCCTCCCTTTCAATACATTTTATGTAACATCTTTACTTCCAGCTAGATCTTACCTAGACTATCACAGATCAGGAGAACAAAGTACTAGGAAAAATAGTTCTACCAAATACAGTAAAGAGGCAGTATTGTCTGTGTGTCAAAAATAGACCAATATACAGTTCAGGGGAAAAAAAGCATATTTCTTTGTACATTTAAAATGCAAATGTGCAAAGCAAATACACACAGTGGGAAAAGGAGAACTACATTATATGACAGGATTCTTTTCCATCTCTGTCTTCACCAAGTTTATAATCAGGATGGTTAACTATTCCTTTCCTTTCTTAAAGATCAAGTAATGTTGTGAGAGTGTTTGAACAAATATAAAAACACATATGAGCAAACATATTGCCTTGTGGAAAAAGTTCAGTGAAATTTAGAAATTTGTAAGAGGATCTTGAAGTTTTGTGTTGCTTTTATAGTCCTAGGGTTTCTGGATAGATTATAGTTCTTTCAATTAACACAACTCACTGTTCTTGCCATGTGATGCATGTGTCTGAGTGTTTGTGGATGTACTAAAGTAGGGCATGTACAAATGTACCCTGCTATTTAATATAATAATATTATAATATTATCATTTACATCAATATATACACAATAAAAAAACTTTGAGTTCCACATGTTCAAAATTTTTATAGTTGTATTTTTATATTCTTTCAAAAACTTTGAAAAAATACTGAACCCCAAGGTCTGATTTTCTTCTCATCAAACTTTGACAAAAACCCCAACCAGCAGTGGGGTTGAAATGGATGACCTCCAGACACCCCTTTCAATCTGGACCATTCTACAATTGTGTGAAAACAATATTTTGAACTGAACAGAGTCACTCATGATTTACACAAATGTACTAGTGTAATTATAAGATAATATTTATACCCATATACCAGAAAAAGATCTTCATCTATTTTTACTATCTAGTGTTTTGTGAATGATTTTTGAAAGAACCTTTGAAGATGCAGAGCAGAAAACACTGGATAGGAAATTATTTTATGACTTATTTAGTTACACAAATAGAAAACATTATCATAAAAAGTTATAAACTTCTGTGGTTAATACATTAATATAAATTATTTTATAATGGCTGAATTAATTTTAAAATTATTTAAGAAAATGTTCTCCTAGACTGAGACTTTCCAGGCCAAGAAAACCCACAAATGCAGTACTTTGCAAACACGATGTTTACATTATTATCACATCAGTAATTTAAGCTTTTCTCTAGGACATAAAAACACAATCTTGAGACTGAGACTTAGTAAGAAACAAATTTGGAAATAAATATTGATGTCCACTGGATAAATTTAATCTGCCTAATTGCTACAATTTTTGAGTTTCCACAATAGTTTTTAACAGGATTCTGTTTATTGAGGATCACTATCTCAGAACAAAGACCAACACAGTACACTTGCCTAGGGCTTTTGTCTGTAACTGACACAACCTGAAACTACATTGTTCTCTTAAAAAGTTCAAAGACCTTTCCACTGAAAGGCTAATGGATACACCTAGGCAAAATCCAGTAATGCTAAAGATGGTTTTTAAAATTTCAAAACTGCCTCTAAATAAACAATTGTCTACTGTACTCTGCTACCATATCATGTAAATATTCCCTAGTTAAACAGTACATAGCGTCATAAAATTATAGAAAAAGAGAAAGAAAAGAGGGAAGGGAAGGGAAGGGAAGGGAAGGGAAGGGAAGGGAAGGGAAGGGAAGGGAAGGGAAGGGAAGGGAAGGGAAGGGAAGGGAAGGGAAGGGAAGGGAAGGGAAGGGAAGGGAAGGGAAGGGAAGGGAAGGGAAGGGAAGGGAAGGGAAGGGAAGGGAAGGGAAGGGAAGGGAAGGGACGGGAAGGGAAGGGAAGGGAAGGGAAGAATAAAAAAAAAGAAAAAAAGAAAAAAAGAAAAAAAAAAAAGAAAAAAAGAAAAAAAGGAAAAAAGAAAAAAAAGAAAAAAGAGAAAAATATTTTTTTTTCAGGTATAATTCTTGAAAGCTATTGGAAAACTTCTGTCCTAAAATGTCACGCGGCCCTTTTATCCTAGACAAATTTTAGATTATGAAACAGAAAGAGTGTAAAACACAGTGCCAGTTTGAGAATTGGTATAGATTAAGTGATAGCTTTTAGTTATGTTTTTTGATTAGTTTTTTAGGAATATCTATTTTTTTAACATATCTGTTAAGTTAATTTCAGAGGAAAATACTTTCAACTGTTTTTGCTAAGTTAAATGAAAGGGTTCAAAATTAAACTGATCTTGGACTAGAGAGGAGAATGCCTTATGTTTACTGCAACAACAAATTTCACACTTTTGCATAAAACAAGCCTAAATCTGTATATTAAGATTAGTGTAAAGTGAGTAGGATCTAGGCTGTGAAGTGCAAATATTCCTAAATCTGGCTGTATATATAAGGGTGATCTCATATCTGAAAAGTGGACATATTCTGGACTGTTTTAGGAACAACTACAGAGTAACTCTGGATGCCCAGTGTTCTCATCAAGTAGTCAGCAGTTTTGTGAAAACGGAAACTGATCTTTTTGATAACTTATACAAGACCAGGAGTCATTAGGATTTTCCTTTCAGCACGGTAAAGACTTCACATTTATGAGAAGTGCAACAAGCACTTAGATGAAACATAAACAGCAGCATTTTCTACTGCTGAGAGGGAGCCCAGGTCGAGAGAAGAGGGAAACGCAGAACTCAGTTCAGATACTTAAATGGTGGGAACCCCTATTATAACAATGAGGGAAAGGAGTGGAAATGTTCATTGTATTCAGTGGCTCATCCAAAACTGTAACCAAATCTAAACACTTGGAAGATAGATTGAAACATGATTATTAGCTGAACTGCAGCTTTCTAAAATATCCGAATCACCTATTCCTTTTGCCACTTGTGGACTATTAATAAGACTTATGACTGGTGAGTAGCAGGTGTTTTCTGGTTCTCTGGGATCCTGAACTGTAAATAACTGAACATGAAGATGATGCTGTAAGGTTTTTTTTCATTAGTGTGGATTCAGTACAATCACAGTATGAGAGTAATAATTGGTTTCTCAGACACATATTGAATAAAAAATCTACAGAGGAAATGTATGTGACAGCACCCTTGGACTCTGAAGAAACACATGGTAGTGCCTTGAGCAAACTTCCCCTTCAAAAGAGTACCTTTTCAGTTTGCACGACTTAGGACACAGTCTTAAATTCTTTTAAAACTTGGTAAAAGGGAGCAAACCTGTCATGGTGACAAAAGAATGTCATGTTCTTATTTATTCAGCTTTAGTTTCCTGATGCTTCTGGTTTTTTTGCATTGTTCCTGAGAGAATCAAGCAAATTTTTTTGTTTTAGTTTGGTTGTTTGTCTGTTTTGTTGTTGCTGTTTTTCTATTTTTCCAGGGTTACAGAGACATCTAACTTATAAATCCACAGGAACAATCAGTAACTCAGAAGATCAAACTAATATGTGCTTATAAATCAAAGAAAAATGTTAAAAAAGGAGGAGAGAGAAGAGGGAGTGGGGGAGGGTGGGAAGAAGGACAAAGGAAGGAAGGAAGGAAGGAAGGAAGGAAGGAAGGAAGGAAGGAAGGAAGGAAGGAAGGAAGGAAGGAAGGAAGGAAGGAAGGGAGGGAGGGAGGGAGGGAGGGAGGGAAGGAGGGAGGGAGGGAGGAGATTAAAGAAAATATTTCAAAATATACATACATGTAGAGAGTGGTTTTCATGCTGATGAGCAAATACAGGAATAAGAAGTATTTTGATCAGGAATTGTCATTCTGTGGGATTCAGAAAGCATAGTTATGTCATTAGGTAACAATCTATAATTAACTCATTCAAGTAACTGTGAAGGACATGGCTGAGCCAAGGACAGGAACAGCTATTCCACCTACACGTTCAAATAAAAACAAACAAAAGTTCTTGCTATCTGTCACCACAGTCAGAACCTTCACAAAAGATGGTTGATGCGCAGTTATTATTCTGGACATTATCCCTCACTAAAGAGACTGTGTGAGGAACCTCATAAAATACAGAAAAATAAACCAAAAATAAAATAATATATATTAAAAGAAGTGTTAATCTCACATATTCTTAACTGTGAGAGAGAAGTGAAGCATTTTGACAGTGCTACTTTAACTCCTTACATGGCAGTTGAAAGAGAACAGCAGAGCTGCTTGGCTGGGTCATATCATTAACCACTTCAGCAATACCATAAATCCTGGTATTGCTTTGTTACAATACATGTCATAAAGCATGATCAAGAGATGGGAAGAAAAGACAACAGAATGGCTTGAAAAAATACGCACATTACATACAGGTGTATTAAATGGAGACAATGAAATATTAATCATACTTTCCTTCTGTTCGTTTTAGTCATCACAGATTCAAAGGTCTGTTTGTAGTGTTCCCCAATTTTCATTAAAATAGTTGAATTTCTTAAAATATTGTTTCTGAAGTATTCCCAAAGTTAATTTAAATTAAAATAATGTTATTGGTTAAAGATGAATAACAACTATTTTATTATATATGCAGAGGTCGCTCATAATTGGCCATTAAATTCAAATAAATCATTGCACATTTACACTGATATGACTGAAAGAAAAATTTGGCTCATGGTTCCCAGTTATTACTCCCACAGCCTCACTGACTTACAGTAGGGGTGTAAATGAGAACATAATTTAGTCCAAGTTATGCAACTATGGATACTAATTCCCCAAGGATAAATTTTGTTTTGAAGGGAGTTTATTCTAAATGAAACGGGAAGGGAAGGGAAGGGAAGGGAAGGGAAGGGAAGGGAAGGGAAGGGAAGGGAAGGGAAGGGAAGGGAAGGGAAGGGAAGGGAAGGGAAGGGAAGGGAAGGGAAGGGAAGGGAAGGGAAGGGAAGGGAAGGGAAGGGAAGGGAAGGGAAGGGAAGGGAAGGGAAGGGAAGGGAAGGGAAGGGAAGGGAAGGGAAGGGAAGGGAAGGGAAGGGAAGGGAAGGGAAGGGAAGGGAAAAACATCTGATGTTATTAGTTAAAAAACAATTTGACTGCAAATTTTAATTCATCTACTAAATGTCAGGCACTACTGGATATACCAGCAGTTTCCTTAGCCCTCCTTGTTATTAATACATGCTTAGCAGCAGTGGAAATTAGAAGGTCTGTAATAATACCCTTCCAAAAAACACTTCAGATGAAAATTTTGGTTTGAAATTTACTGAGAACTCTATTACTGTGGTAACAAGTTATATAAAAGGCAAATGTTAGGATAGAAGCCTTTCATTTAGACCAGCTTATTTCTGACATTATATGCATTCTACTTTTTTTCAGAAATGTTAGAGTCATTCAATTTAACCAGTATGCAATCCACTCTCCAAGAACACATTACCATGGGGTTTCTTTTATTTTAAAGCCATTTAATTTTCTTAATACCCAGAATCTTTGTGCAACACTTGCCGTAAGCTTTGTCACTACACTGCTTTGTCAAACACGAACCAAACAGTCCTATAGGCAGAACTTCCTCTAAGATGTATACAGGCAACCCTGCATAGCTTAGTTTCTTTCTGAAAATGTGATTAAAGTCACTTAAATTATTCTACATACATTGCATTATCCTATTCAAAAAAAAAAAAAAAAAGGCTTTGTAGGCACAAAGGAGAAAGCTTTTTGTGTACATGTGTTCATGTGTTTCTGTTTGTAGGAAGGGCAGGGAGAGATAAATTGCAACTGAGAGAGCAGCTTGGAAGTTGAAAAAAAGGGTAAAAGGAATAACCAAGGTGACATTTTGGCTGAATAAAGAGTTTTTAACCCAGTTTTCTGACGCAGAGAATTTTTGGAGTCTTGCTTGTTTAAGATCCCCAGCTTCTCATCTAAAACCATGTAGGCATTAAAAACAAACCTAAACGTACCAACAAACCAACCAAACAAACAAACAAAGAATATTAAATGGTATTTCTTTTATAAGCAAATATAAAAAGAATTTTCTTATTTAATTTTTAGAAGACAAGCAGACTAAAAACCTTGAGAAAATAGGGGGAGTGGAGCAATGTGAATAGAAGCAAAGAGAAAAGAGGAGAAGATTTAAAATGTATTCCAGAAAAGCTGTATATCTTAAAGAAGACTTTATTCATGCCTGTATACAACCTAACTTGAATTACACTTGTCTGAAGGAACTTTTTCAGGATTTGGCCTGGATTTTTTTTAATTTTTTTTTCTCTTTTTTTTTATTATCAAGTAGTCTTTTGAAATTTGAGAATACAACCCTAAAAATATGCTCCAGATTTAAAATATTCCTGATACAAAATGGTGATTTTGTGCATTTTTGTATTTCTGTTGGACATCATTATGTCATTATGTAATGCATCTCCTTTCAACATTAAGGGCTGTGATTTACTTCAATATTTGTCAATATTGTCACTATTTCTTCACAGAATGTCTCTGGTTTCTTTACAAACCTCACCATCTCTGTGCAACACGGCAATTTCAGAGGGCCTTGAAGTGCTGTTACCTCTTGGAGTAACTTGACAACTGTTGCATAGAGAATTGCAATCTAGGTTGTCCAAGGTTACAAAAGTCCAGATCAGCCCATTATATTATTTTTTTTTTAATGTCATGTAAAGGAGGAATGCTAGTAGAGACTGGTCAATTTTGCCTACTTATTATTGAAGTAGCTTAGCTAAGGGGTCCTTGAGCTACCTGGTGAAGTCACAAGTTGGCATGACAACAAGCTCAGAGAGTCTAGAAATAGGAGAAACTACATTCTGTTCAAATCACCAGAATGTATTTTGTTTGGTTTGCTTTAGTGACATGGATGTGAACCTTCTTTCTGCACAATATTTACCTGGCAGTTGCTAAAGTAATTCATGAGATGAGAGTCTGGAAGAAATGAGCTTTACCAGTGCAGCTGCTGCCAGTTACACCAGTACCTAGGGCCACATTGTTCACCATAACGCTGCTGATCATTTGCAATATGCTCACTAGGTGGGCTGAAACCAGATGGCAACACTCTATCCTTGAGCTTTGACCGAATATTAAGCAATATCTGGAATGTAAATATTATTTTTTGCCATCCACTCCCCTCTAATCTAACATTTTTCTTCACCACCACACTACCTTTCTTTCTACCTCTGTGTAAAAAGAGCCCATGGTGGTGGGGCCAGGCAAATTCAAATTTTGTATCACCTCCAAGAATTGTAAATAGAGATGTAAGTAATCACAGTTCATTAAAAAGGCTGATCTTGGTAAAATTTTGCCAAGTTTCTTTCTGCATAAGACCCTCTGTTGTGCTTGTATAATTTCCCAGAAGCTCAACAGCTAACAAAAGTATGTATTGGAAAGTGAAGCTATATTTTCTGCCATTGCTATTATTTATTCATGCTTCCTATTTTTGTTTTTACTTGTCTTTAAAAAATCGGGATTGGACTGCTACAATAACAGCAGTTGCTCCAGGCAAATTCAACTATTTCTAATTTTACCACAACAAAACATTTAATTCTAGACATTATAGTGTGTTGATCTATTGCTTTTTCTTGGACTTTTCTGGGAAAAGGGAGAAAAAAAAAATGCTTACTTGATTGTTTCTGAATTAAAGAAATATTTCTGTAAATTTTCAGATTAAACACAAATGGAAATTTACCTCAAAACTGACTGGAATGAAGAAAAAATCTCTCTCCTATAAAACCACATAATTCCGTATCAATTTTTACCCTTTCATTTTGTCAGTACAGTATATATGATAAATAAATATTTAAAAATAATGAAAAATGAGAAAAACTTTTCAATTTAAATTGTGGAAGCAAGGCAGTTTGCTTTTCTTCCAAATCAAAGTTTGGCATTTTGATTTGAGAAGAACTGCTTTTACTCTTTTTCCTTTTTTTTCCTTTCTTTTTATTTTTTTGGTGATAAAAAAGTCAAAGTTTTCCAATCAGCTTTAAAATGTCATCTTTGATCTTGTCTGAGAGGCTAACATGCAGGGACTTCCCCATAAAGGACTCCACATCGTAAAAGAGAAAAAAAATGAAAGCTTTCCTTCTAAACTTAATTCTTTGTATCATGAAAGATTTCAGATTTGTTTTATTGCCTGTGCCTTCATAAAGGGTTAAGAGGTATTTCTCACAGTGATTGATACAATGGGAAGCCAGCAATAATTTGACATGAAACCTCAGACTACACTTAAATTGTTTGATTTTGTAACAGCAAACAAGAATTTTATTAACATCTTATCCCTTGCTGGCCCCAAGATAGCCTCTTATCAACACAATACAACACAGCAACGTCACAAAAGAGATTAGGACTGAAGACGATATAAAAAAATACTGTATCACTTGAAATGGCAAGGGAGTGAATGTAACAGTTCCTTTATGGGGAACCCAATCCATATTTATTATTTTTAATACTTAAAAAAGTCACAAATCTCTTGCCAAAATTATGCCTTTTCATTCTTTTTCAAATTCTTTCACTTTCAATACACTAGGCTGCCTTGGAGTAGCATGTCATTCTAAAGTAGAACTGGAAAAATAATTGGTGTAATGGCCATAACCTTGAAAACACTCTTGAATATATAAAAAAAAAAGGAAAAATTACTGAAAATCAGGAAGTCTAAGTTACTGCTGGGCTGTGGTTGCAGTAACTTTTCTGTACCAGTTTACAATTTTAAACTTACATGTAAAATTACCAGGAATTTTCAGTGATAGCATAAATTGTATGAACAATATGAACACTAACATTCACCTGAAAACATTCCCACAAAGATGTCATTTGAAATACACATATGCATATGAATGTGTTAGGGTTAGAGCAAGTTATTACAGAGAAAGTAGCAATGACTCCTATATTTAGGTTGTCTAACATATTCCATGTTGAAAAGCCTTCTGGCAGCCTTATTGGAGAACTAAAATACCACCATTCCTTGCAGTTAGACTGTGAAAGTTGGCACAGGAGTAGTTTTTCAGCTAAGGAGGTGTCTTTCATATGCCCTCCGGAGGTATCTTCAGATTTGGCAGAGTTATAAATTGATGGAAAATTATTTCCATCACTGACACTTTGTTTGTTTCTTTCTGTTATTATTGCCCATGGGCCACCCTAGCTTCTGTCATCCACACTCCACCTGGGTGACCAAAAAGATATATCTTTGTTTTTGCTTTCCTTAAGGAAAAGAAAACACTTTTCAGGTGAAGTCAGTGGCAAACAAGCAGCATCCAATGTCAGACTTTTTTCTGTTTACTGGTGTTGTTTATTTTTGCTCTTTTCTGTGCTTACTACTGAGTGATGCCTCCCACTTCATCTGTGAGAAAAGCATACTGATGTCCAACAGGACAGGTTTGAGTCTGAAGGCTGCTACAGAGAACAGATTTTCTCACCATACAACCTTGATTCATTCCACAGAGTCCCATGGGAAAAGTAGATTCTCTATTTTTTTTCATATTATTCTGTTTGTGTAATTAAATGATTATAGTAGTTTAAGTATTTTAAGCTTGCTAAGAACATACTAATTTTTGGTTTCATGGGAAAACTTAAATTCTGTATAGTCTGAATCCTGCGGACTCGGCTGATGCTGAATAGCATTCTTTTCATGTCTCTTTTGTTACATGTGCCATGGACATCAAAAACTATATCTTCATATGTGCATACACTGTGGCGTATAATATTTCTAGAGAAAGGACTTGGAGTTATAAGCTGCGTGTGCCAGTGACACAGACTGCTGTACTGTAGGGACACTCAGGTTAGCCATTTTGGCAAGAGGAGCTGGAACCTACTGAGATCCATGTTACCATTGCTGAGTGGCTAGCTAGCTTCATGCAAGTGCAAGTCTGTCTACACTACCTTTCAAACTCATTACATTTAGATTTTTTCTGAAAGCAACTTTTGGCCCCGCAGACCACAACAATCTGTCATGTCACTTACCAGCAGCAGTACATAAACTGAATTGGAGTGCTAAATATTCCCATTGAGAAAATGGACAAAGATGTGGAAAAAAAAAAAAAAAAAAAAAAAAAAAAGGAAAACAAAAAGAAAAAGAACTAATTAATTGCAGTGCTTTCTTTCTATCCCAGCTATTCAAAGTACTGTTTGAAATGCATATTGCTCTGTTAACAGAACCCAGCTCCACTCTCACACAGGCAAAACACAAATTACTTTTCAATTCATTTACTTGTTTGCCTTAATGAAAATTCTGTAGTCTTTTTTCATAAGTGCTGTGTCTTGTAAGTCAACATAACAAAGTTTTTTGTTGTGTTGTTTGTGTTTTTTTTTTAATGTCTGGCATGCACCAAAACAGTTCTGAACCACACATTTCACAAGGTTTTTGTGTACTTGATGTCCAGCTTTCTATTATTTCTGAATTTTGTTGAATTATTTTAAAGCTGAAGAATCTAATGTTAAATCTCCAGTGTAGCCAAATATTCAGGCTGAATGCTAATCCCTCGAGTAGGTTATGATATTTTAACCATGATAGGATGAATGGTAATGCCATATAAACTATTGGGATTAAGATGCATCAGATGCAAGAACATTTAAAGCTGAAAGAAGTTTTGATCCTTACTATAAAATATAATCCACATACATTTATGCCTCAGTAGTGCTGTTGTAGAGGCATCAGAATTTGGCTTAAAGCACTGAAGTGAACCAGTGTATGATAAGATAAATGAGCATGGCCTCCTCTGAGCAACAGCTACTAAAATAGTTTGAATTCACCTGCACGTTTTTCACATAGGTCAACAAAATCTCTTACCTTCCCCATTCAGTTCTTTGAAGAGTTGCTAATAAAATTGTGAGTATGCCAATAGGAAAGAAAAGTAGAGGTGAGTGAGGCATCTCAAGCTTAATTATAAGGGATGGCCATGTGACATCGATAAATCTTGGTAGGAATTTTTGAAACTTGATGTTTTTTCAAAGTGTAATGTAGTTTCAGCCTGGTTTCACTTTAGATTTTTCATTCACTTAAACCAGAAATGAAAGCTAAGTCTGAAAACAAGGGGGTTGAAAGTGGTCAGGAAACTGAAATGGCAGAAGTTTGCATGGCTCTGTTTAAATACTGAGAGACAATAGCTTACATTATGCAAAATTACAGTGCTTAAGTCAAAGCTAGTTTTGAATTTTAGGACCATAAAAAATCCCAGTGTGAAACCACAAACTTTTGCATTTTTTTCTCTTCCTTGCAACTTAAAAAATATCCAAGTGATCTAAACCACATTCTGTAAAAACAAGTTTCTCCCGTGCCGAGACCTTGTGTGCCAAGTTTCAGCACACAGAAAATTTTTATAGGCTGATATATTAACCTCTCAAAACAGGAACATGTAATGGAAACACTGTTAATCCCTTGACTATTGAGGCGTAATGAGGCATTAACCTACTAGCTCTCAAAAGCTTTAAGGGTCCAGTTTCTGATCTCATTTGTAGTGGTCCACACTTAGAGGAATTCCTTTATTTTCAAGTACTTTATGCACTCTCAAAAAATTGTTTTCTTTTGCAAAACCACTGTTCATGGGAGCAATCATGTACTTTACAAATGTGAAAACTAGTGACATTTTAGATTTATGAGTTATAGTGTGTCCCTGAAGGTAATTAAAAAGCTGTAGATAATTGTGATCATGTAGTGCTGTTTTATAGTATCATACAGACTTCAAGATTATGTACTAGCTGTGTTTGTAAGTGGTATCTGTCTCATTATCTTTCAGACCTTTACTATAGAGAAAAATAAAAAAAAATAAAAAAGAAAAAATAAAAAATAAAAAATAAAAAAAGAAAAAATAAAAAAAGAAAAAAAAAGAAAAAGAAAAAGAAAAAGAAAAAAAAAGAAAAAAGAAAAAAGAAAAAAGAAAAAAGAAAAAAGAAAAAAGAAAAAAGAAAAAAGAAGTGTGCCATCTCATCTCTAATATTTTCTCTATGGCATTACTGTTTTGAAAGAAGTTCATCACTAGAAAAAATATTTGCCAGCCCATAACCAAGTCATTAACATTCTAGTACAAGATTCCTGTTTTTAAACTGTGTTTAGTCTAGATTCTGATTCCAACACCACAAGAACATTCAAATGTAACAGATCTTAAAGGTAAATATCTTATGGAATTTTTTCAATATGAAATATTATGTGACTTAAAACTTATTATGTGACTATCCACTCAGTGACACCAGGCTGATGAGACCAGTGTAGAATGTCTAATCTAAGAATAAAGAATAATTAATTTAATAAATGGTAGTGTACTTAACACACAGACAATTGCTAACATACTCTAGGACAAAAGTTGAAATACTTGATATGTATGTCATACATATGTCATGCATTTATTCCTGAGCACAGGGGCTGTCTTTGGGCTGCAATGAGGATGCGTGACTGATAGAGACATACGTATCTACTGTCGCCCCAGTGTAGCTAGCTCAGGTAACAGGGAACCAAAGCCTCAACAATACAAGTTTTAACCTCCAGAGTAAACCTGGTTTCCTGACAGTAGTGTAAGCTCATGGTGAAACTCATGCTATGATGTATTGATGTGTTGCTATTAAGTGTAGAACCACAAGTTAAGAACTTAAGACAGATATAGCATCTTCAGGAAGGTGAAGAATAGAAGCCTATTTTCTATCCGTCACTCAGAGATGCCTTTGTCTGCTTCTGATTCTTAAGAGAAACCGGCCTCCTAACTTGGCCACTCAGGTTTGGAGAAAAACTAAGGAAACTGAGTATCCTTATAACCTTTATTAAATTATGTCCCTTTAACCTAATAAGGTTAAAGGGACATAATTCAATGCCACTAAAAAATTATTTTAAATTAGGTTTACTAGCATTTGTGACATGGTCATGTTTGTCCATGCGGGGAATCCAAGCATATAGAAAGATACAGACAATCCAACTGGCTCCAGCCTCACTTTGGACACCCTGCAGAATCTAGCTTAAGCCACAAAGGCACAATTCTTAAAAGAATCTGGCTTTTTTTTTTTTTTTTTTTGGAAATATTCAGCCCCCTGTAGCTATATAATGGTATAGAATGACTTAACATGTTGCATTTGCACACAGTATATACACACTCCAGTCAGTGTGTGTGTATTGTATAGGCTACGTTATTACATGTGACATCTACAGAGTATGTATACATTTCAAAAAAAAAAAAAAAAAAAAAACTATTTCAGAGAGAGAGGATAGACATTAGATTTCAAAACATGTTTGGTTAACATTTTCACACATGCATAAAAAGTTAGTCTTTAGAAAAATACATTGAAACAAGCTCTTTTCTGCAAACTATTGTTTTTGTGAATCAGACATTTCTGATTAAATAACATTCATTAAAATAAAACTCTGGCAAGTCACAATGCTAACCCAAACATCCCTTCAGTCAGATGACACACTAATACTCTGTGAAGAATTTCGACAGTGGGTCTTCCATTATTTTTACCAAGAATAACAGCAGATGCCCTATGCAATGAATTCCATTCCTAGGTGTGTTTATACATACACGCAGCTTCAGCAACAACTTAAACCCAAGCATTTAAGCAAGTGAATAACATATGTATATGCAAAGATGTGTCCAAACCCCCAAAATGTTTGAAAATTTATAGCCTTACCCCTGTTGCCCTCCAGAGAACCACTGACCACCTCACAAAGTGTTCAATCCTACAAATAAGTCGTTATTGCTGAGCCTGTGCTGCAATTTTAAAACAGGTAGCTGGAAATTAAACAAGGGTTAGAGGCTAGATGAGAGCTCTGTGAACTACGTTTGGATTTAGCTACCCAAATTCAATCTTATACCCCTAAATTCTGCTGTGTCCAACTTCCATGGCCAAAGTACATCATAGTACAGCAGGAGATTTTTATCATCTAATCCTCCCAACATGCCTCAAAACCTGGACTCCTGCTCTCCCTCTTTCATTTTCATGGAAAAAAGCAGGATGAAGGATGGCACACACCAGGATTTTACCCTGTTGTGTTGACATGCTATGATGGCAAAGTGTGGAATTCTCAGCTTCTATACATTTTGAATTGGTATAAGCTTCAGTCTCAAACCCTATGGACAACCTTAAGGAAGGGTCATGCCATACCAGCTCTCCAGGGAAAAAAATACATTTCCCAGGATTTTTATGTAGCAGCTGGCACATTTGGGGCACTACTGTAAAATAAATAATAACCTTTCATAAACTGAGGTTGACACCCTGCTCAAAGCTCAAACCATTAAGCATTTAGCTTTGCTTTTGCCTCAGAGGCAGAAATAAAGAGTGACATATCCCACATGGCTAAAATTCCTTGGCCTTTCTCTCAGTCACATTAACATTATTAAAAACATGCAAACTTTTTTTTCTTCACTGTTGTTGTTTTGGTCTTTGCATTGTTATTTTGTTTGTTTCCTTATTCTACTCCAATTCTACTCCAAGCCATTGTTTTCACTTATTACCCCTGCCACGAACAATAACCGATGAAGCAGCAAAAATCCTGTGCAATTGTTTTGAGAGCAGCAGTAGTCCTGTTGTGCTGCCAACACTTCAGCCCAGCATACCACTTCAGCATGCATGTTTACCAAAAACAGGCTGTGATAGCTCAGATCTGTGTCTCCTGGCTTGAAAACCTGGGGAAACTCAAAGTTAAAAAGGAACATGTGTGGGCACAGGTCATCATTTCTGCAAGTGCCTTCTAGAGGGGGGCTCAGCACTGGGCTGTAGGCAGCACATGGCTCCCTGGGTGACTGTACTCTGCCAGGTCCTGGGCAGATGTACACACAGGACACAATTTAAGGCATTTACTCTTAAAGCTCTTTGTGGGACAGATCAAAATACCCATCTTATTCTGGAAATTAGCATATAAAGAAAAAAAAATGTTATTGTTCTCATTAGCATACTCATATATAACTAATTAGTTGTTATATTCAAAGTTAATTGGCAGTAGAAAGATCTCCGTTCCAGGTAGTAACTGCCTAAAACTTACTCTCAGCAGCACTGAAGGTCTTTCAACCCAGGACTTGGGCTACCAGTTCCCTCTCAGTAATTGTTTTTCACCGCTTTATTAGAATGTATCAATCCTTTCCAAGGGATATCCACATATTCACGTCATATACATATACGCATATACACAAGCAGACAAGGTCTTCACATTAAAATCTGCAACCCATTTCATATAAGCATAAATGTGTTTACTGTAAAGTTGCTTGCAAGTTCTTTATTCGCTTCTAAATATTTCACAACTCTGAGAATGTTGCTAATAAAATTCTCGTGTTCGAAGCATGATGGACTTTGTATAAACTTAAAACAAGGAGGAAAATGATTTAGAAAATTTTTACTCATCCTGAATGAACAATGCACTTTTTTTTCAGAACTTAGAAGGAACATATAAGGCACAAAATATATTTCAACATTTTAATTTAAAGTTTACAGTAAAGAAAAAACTGCAACTAAAACAAAACAATCCTTTTCTCTTGTTCTCTGATATAAGAAGCATTCACAATGAAGATACAAGGACCTGGAAAAAAAAAAAAAAAAAAAGATATATTGATTAGATTAGATTAGATAAGCATGAACAGCAACAGAGATCAGACTTGAAACTAGTACACATATCAGCTAAGGAGAGCTATTTTTATCATTTTTGATTTATACTCAGTGATGAGACTCAATTATGAGAAGTGGAAATATCAATTAAGTGAGAGAAAAGTTTTATTAATGGGACAATAATGTTTTTCTTCCTGCTTGAGTTGTCCGCTTGTTTTCAGACAGAGCAAAGCATCTTTTGTATTTTATGGAGAAATTAGGATCTCTGGATGGCTTTCCCCTGCACACCACCGTGATCTCAGTACTGCTCCCCCTCTCAGTGCAGAACTGTCAGAAGGACAGGGGTGCACCTTCCCCAGCTCACCCGCCCTTCCCACAGCCTGGCGCAGGTGAGGAGCGCAGCTCACCGAGGGCAGACCCAGGCAGCTCGCCCCACTGCCCTCTCCTCTCTGCCACGGGAGCATCAAGCTGGGAGCCCACCAGGGAGTTCAGCCATAAATATCTTCTAGTTATAGTGAACACAGCGTCGCAAGGCTGTGTTGTTTTTTCCTTTTTTTTTTTTCAGTTTTACATTTTAGACAGTTTACGCTTCCACTCTCAAAACAGATTTTATCCTAATAAAGGCTTTTATTACTATTATTCACCTGTCATTACACAGCATTAGACAATTATGTAGCATAGCCTGACTTTCAGAGTGAGGAACATTCCCATTTGCTTTCAAATGGGAATGGGAAGACAACATAAACAAAACATTTCATTAAAATATAGAGCTGCAGCTTTATTTATTAAAAAAATAAATTAATTAATTAAAAAAAAAAAAAAATTAAGCATTGCCAAGACTGCCACCTACGCTTAAAAAAAACTTTGCTATGAAAACTCACTGGCACGAGCAAAAGGGAAAAAAAAAAAATCTATGGGCATGAAACAGTCTTCAGTCACCGTTTGATTGCCAGGCGATTGACAAAATAATTTGTACCCGTCGATTTTCATGAAGGAAATTTTTACAATGGATTTGCCAAGCAGATTTTTAATTTTAATCAGTAATGAAAAAATGACAACATGGATCACAACAAGACATCAGCCGTTAAATGGGCTTTCGCGATTGCTGTCAGGATGACTCCATTAGGCAGCCATACCTTTGTGGGCATCAATCATGCTCTTCAAACTCTTGTACATCTTCGAGATTTAATTAGACATTTAAGTTCTTTACTAGCAATTTGCAAAACTGTCATTTACTAAAAGTGCAAGACACCAAAAAAAAAAAAATTAAGAGTGAGTGAGATATTTCTTCTGAGCCCTAAGAGAGTTTTTTCCTCATTTCTGGGGGCAGTTTTAAAGTCACTGAGACCCTTTGCTGAATCTAGCCATTGCCTTTGAAGGCTAATTGCTCCCGAGACTGAAACTGAGCACAGAATAGCATCAGACATGGCTGCAAGCTGTCTTAAACCACCATGCTATGGTACAGAAAAGCTGGAAAGGGAGGGTGGATTTGTGTCTGTATGTGTGGAGACAGCAGTAAGAAACACTTTCTCAGTTTTCTGGGGGAACAGTAACTTCTGGGTTGAAAACAGCTAATAAACGTCTGAAATCACTTTTCTCTAAAGCATGAACAAAATCAGTCCTCATATTATTTGTGAGGGAGATGCAAGCCACAGTGCTGAGCAGCCGAGCAGCATGCTGGCAGCTCCTGCATGCACAGAGAAACCCTTCACCACCTTCCTCACTGGCTGCTCTTCCCAGTCCCTATGCTTCCCAGTGGAGGTATCACATTGCTGGGAATGGCTTTCCTGCTCATTTGCAGACACTGGGACAGTCCTGGAGCAAAGAAGGGAACTTTCTAATGCTTTCAGGGCAGTTTGCTGCTTTTGCTACTTCACCAAACATGCCTTTGCAGGTTTTTGTGAGAGGCTGATGAAGGAAAGGTGCTAGCTGAGAAGGTTTTAGGTTTGGATAAGTATCTATTTTCCTCTAGATTTCCAAAAGCAAAGGCTGTAGTCTCCTTTAAATGAACTTTGGCATACTACCTAGCATTAGAGAGATAAATATAAAAGGTGGATTGTGAAAATGCTGTTACTCACCAGTGAAAAATTTGCCCTGGGCAAAGATGTAGAGTGGAGAGTTATTTTCAGGCTAAAGTGTTTTGTTGTTTTTGTTTTTCTGTTGTTTTTTGTTTTTGTTTTTTTTTTGGGGGGGGGGGGGTTAATGGGATTTTTTTTCCCTTTGGTGGTGAATCGAGGGGGCAGGGATGCTCAGCTTTCCTACAGACCTTCAGCACAATGAGTAGGCACATCAAACTCCAGCCATTAGCACATTAGAGCTACTTATTAGTCACCAGTCTGAACTGATACAGGAACATTTTCGTATTTTGCAATTATGCCCTCACAAAGATTACCTGTTCTCACCTGCATAAGCTCCTCAGTGCTTTACAGAAGGAGACAGATGACTCTGTGTCTTATTATTCAGGCAAAATTAGCTCCTTGCATTCCCAAGCAACCACAAGCATTGTCATGGCAATTTTCATGACTCTCCTGGGTAAATATAGTACCCATTTCACATCAGTGAGAGGGTGAGCTGTGGCAGGGTGGTAAAATGGAGGCTGTCATATTTTTAGGAGCATGAGGGTAGCCAGGCCAGAGTCAGCAGGGTTGAGCTTCGCTCCTCCAGGCCCAGCTGTGCTGGGGCCATGGAGACCATAGGTAAGCACAGGCTGGCAGAGCAGCTCTTTGTGACACCTTTTCTGTGTCCATTCCTCTGCCCCCTAGCCCTTTTCAGCAGAGTAAACACCCCATGTCTAGCAAATTAAGGGAGACCCAGAGGTTGTGAAGAAACTGAGGAAAGAGGCAGAACTGAGCAAGTGGAAAACCCTAACCAGTACCTGCAGCATCAAAAAGCCTTGGGGGATTTGCACTTTGTGGCCCCCACCAGTTCTTTAAGGCATTATCAACAAAATGCTTTGATTATGCATCGGTGCCTAGGTGTTTCTGAACCAGGGAGCATGCGGGCAATGTGTCCTTTTACCTGCCCTGGCACACGGTGATACACAGCACACCACCAGCCCCACCACAGAAATCAACAGCAACACATTGTAGCCCTTTTCACCCTCCACAAGCTTCCAAAGTTCATAGCTAGTTAACCTCTACAATGCAGCTATGAGTCAGCTGATTGGTAATAATATCAATATAAATGGCTTTTCATGTGAGAATATTGAGACAGCAAGAAACATGCTAGAGACTAGACATCAAGTGCTGCTTCATGAAGTTTGACTCCATCTCTTTGAAGTTCTTATAAACTTCTTTCCCTTAAATATATATATATTTAAATAAATATATGCATGCATGTGTGTTTATAAAAAGTCTTTTTCTCTCCTTTTACTTATATACATACATACACATATACATATATTGCAAAAGTACACACCC
This sequence comes from Aythya fuligula, assembly GCF_009819795.1. Taxonomy (NCBI): domain Eukaryota; kingdom Metazoa; phylum Chordata; class Aves; order Anseriformes; family Anatidae; genus Aythya; species Aythya fuligula. The sequence goes on along the minus strand of NC_045563.1, from coordinate 13,302,847 downwards.
TTTGTCTTAAAACTTCCTTTCTCAAGCCCTGCTCAGGAAAAGTTTCCACTGACTCAATGGGTGGTTCACTTAAGTAAGGCTTAAGCAAAGTCCGTGGGATTTGGCCACCTCAGTGTTGTGACAAGAGAATACAGACCTCCTGCTTCTTGGTGCTGGGCCAGCAGGGTGGAATGCAGAAGGCCTAGGCACAGGTTGTGAATCAGCCCCTTCTCACCAGCCACAGTTTTCAGCAGGGAGCCCTCCCACCCCTCAAAATGTCCCACTGCCCAGGACACACTAACAGCCCCACCTGTGGGGCAGCTCCCCCAAGCTCTCCCACACCCATGAGCTCCCTAGGGGCTTTTCTTTCAGTTTGCGTAAATCACCAGTTTTTCAGGCCATTAGTATTTTTTAAAGCTGTTCTGGATCTTCAGAGTGAAGCACTCTGTCCTACAGTGTGACATAAATCAGACTTCTTTCTGAATCACCATGTGAACTGTATATTTCAGGCTGTTTAAATCCTGTCCTTCCAACTTTGGGCACCTCCACACTTCTGTGTCCTCATGTTGTACAGCCAGTTCAGATAGCAATGAGGCAGACACAAAGGAAGAAAAGGCAATAGCTTTTGTCAAAGATGCCCTTACAGATTCAACATGTCACTGACTGTTGTCATAAGAATGTCACTGATTTCATAATACAAAAATGTTTGTGGCTATCCTGAAGGAAAAAATGTGTAAGTCAACCTGATGCCTAGGATAAGACCTTGGCTTGGAAATTGCTTTCCTGACTACAAATTTCTTGTCTGTTGAAAAATAAAAATAAATAAATAAATAACAGCTTGATCTTGGAATAATCCATTTAAATAGAAATTGTCAATGCTGATAAAGACAAAGCTTGTTTGAGCTCTTTTTTTTCAGAGTATCTGATACAAAACTCATTGAAGATAATAGTTGTGTTTTTTTTCCATTGGTTTGGATGGACTTCATTCATTCAGCTCTTATCTCCTTGAAACACTATTTGCATTTGTATTGCAGATATCTGTATTGTTTTTACTTTAACGTTTCAATCTTTTAAAAAACGGGCTTGTGCAGTAAAATTTTAGTCCTTCCTTGTGGATTTTGCCATTTACTTTACTAATACAACAAAAAGCTCATCCTTGGATTCCAGCAGTTTTTAATAAATCTACAATATCAGATCAGCTTTATTTTCCTGAGTGATGAGTGTAAACTAAACATTAAAGATAAAAGATCTTATCTAGGCCAATGTTTAGCCACATCCAGATCAAGGAAAATCTAAAATTATTCAATAGATCTAAACTTTAGTTTTACTCAGAGTCTCAGTGTAGATGGTGGTTAGTGACTTCCACACATGAAGTGGATGAAGTGGCTCATCCCATCTACAGAGTGGCAATTATATTCATTTCAGTAAAGTCATGATCACATGAATGTTAGCTCTGTGTAAACTGTTCCAAGACAAACTTTGCTTCCTTTAGGATATTGGTGATAAATCAAAGCCCAGCAGAGGTGAGTTGCAAATTTATATTGGATTCATTAACAGATTTGTTTTTGTTAGTTAATTCAGTCTATGAGTGAATGAGCTATCCAGTCACTTAACAGAACCCCACACCTCTAGATTAAAAATACTATTACATTCAGTTAAAGCTCTCTGATTACTACTAGTTAATTTCTAATGAGGCTGGGCTGTAATTTGCAGGTTTGCTTCAAGTCCAACTTCCTCCATCTTCAAAGCCAAGTGCTACATCAAATAAGCCTCAGAATTCCCATTTAATTTTGATTTCCGCTTAAGTCCTTGACTATCTGCCACTGCTCCCACCCATTCCCACAGCTATATTTATATACACAGACACTCTTGTGCTCCAGTGTCATTGGTAGAATAAAGGTCTTTAGCTAAAAAGGGCCATGTAGAATGGCTATGTTAGAATTCATCCTTTCCCACAGGCTCTCCTGAAGTTTCCATTCCTGTAAACCTAAAACCAGAAGAAAAAAAGGAATGTAAATGTGAAAAGGAAGTGTTAAAGACTCTGGAACATGCAAAAAAATCCATGGCTTGGCGTTCAGAAAAACACATATCACTAAGTTTCCTGAAGCTTCTGGCAAAACCAAAATCCATGACAGCATGAGAATCCATATGCAAAATATAGGTCCAGATCCATGGGGAATGTTATTCAGCAGGGCCCTGCTGCTTACATCAGCCTCATCTGGCCCATGATGATTTGTCTGATTTTTTTCTGTTGTTGTTGTTTTTTGTTTTTTGAGGGGCGGGAGGGTGCTTGGAGAGAATAAGTAGCTTTTGTATCCAGAACCATTCGGCATGTTTTCTTTCTCATATTCTTTTTCTCTGGTTATCTGACTCACTACCAAAACAAATAAACTAAAATAACCCTACACACATGTCTATTGTACCCTATCCACAAAGGATTCTGTTATTACATATGCAGAAGCGGAACTTCTAGAAAATAAAACACGAAACAGTTTGAGTCTCTAAGGCCAATTACAACTACTCTGATTTAAAAGGATTATAGAAAAGCAGGCTCTGTGCAATAATTTCCAGTCTAATTACAATTTACAAAGAATCTTCATTGTTGTCAAAAATATTTAATGTGCCTTGGCATTTAGCAAATAATCTAATTCAAAATTTTTTTTTGGTCACACAACATGATCGCACACAATTCTCCAAGCTGTTTACAGTGAGCAAAATTATCCTAGCAGCTAGATAGTTAGATTCTTCTGAATTGGTAATCAAACATGATTGTGATTGCACTGAATTTTTAGTACTGTCACAAGTGTACACTTACTAATTGCACAGTGATGAGAATAGCTACAAAACCCAAAACTTTATGAATAAAATTCACCATGAGAAAGACAGAAAGAGAGAATGACCAGTCTTTAGTACGATTATTTGCTGTCTAATAGAGGTCAGAACCCCAATACAGTTTAACAATATAACAGGCATACACCTAAATGGATATGTCAGTTTTTACAGTATTAAATTATTTAGCAGTAATTACCCCAGCATGTGGATACTATAAATGTAGGTCTTATAAGTATGAGAAAATAGTCTGCTTTGTTCATTTAAATTGATGGTTTGGCGGCCAGCTATAAAAGTACCAACAGTTGCCAGTATTCTATATTGTGTGCAATCAAGTAGATAGAGACAATTTTTGGTGGACAAAAATTTAAAATAAAGCTTAGGACTAATGATAAAGGTATGTAAAAAAAAAAGAGGTGAAGAGCTCTCTCTTTTCACAGAACTGGAAAAGTGTAACTGGACCAATGCAATGGGATTGAAGACATGTTTCTCTGTATAGCCAGAGACTCTACATTTTGGTGCCAGAAGAGCCCATGATGAGTCTAACAATCCATTCTATATTGCTTTTTTTTCTACAGAGATTTCCAATACAGCTGAGAGTTATGACAATAAGTTTTAGAGGTGAAAGGTCTGACTAGTTTGTAGAAAATAACAATACCATCTATTGTTACATGCTGCTAACCTTGATTCAAAGACCAACAGAAGAAAAGCTCCATCGACCAAATGCCAGCAACAGAGCCATCCACATTTCAATGAATATACAGGATGCAAGACTTGTATTTGTAGCAAGGTCCTTTGGTTTCTCTAGCAAACTCTCAAATTTGCAACAGCTTCCTTCAGTGTCTTCATACTGAGATTTTAATTAATTAAATATAAATCTGAATGATACAGCTATTAAAGAGGCATCTGCCTTGTTTACTTTGACGCTAAAGTCTCACCCTGAACAGTATGGAATGTATTTTGACATAACAAGATAAGTATTTTATGAGTTATTTCCCTTAAGAAGACGAGTAGTGGAATAATGTGAATTCAGCTGATTCAACAAGGTCCTGTATTCTTAAGTAAGAATGTATTTGAACGTTCGTCTTCACATTAGAGAGCTACTGGCATTTAGGAAGAATTTCAAAATTCACATTGCTCAGCAATTATTCCAGACTGTCATCAGATTCAGGAAAATGGCACTGCATCATTTTATACTAAACATGATTTCACTAACATGAAGGAGACTTGATACATTCTCTGATAAATTCCAGGTGTGTGAGATAGGATTAATATGAGAAGGAGAAGGAGAAGGAGAAGGAGAAGGAGAAGGAGAAGGAGAAGGAGAAGGAGAAGGAGAAGGAGAAGGAGAAGGAGAAGGAGAAGGATGGAGGGGGAGGAGAAGGAAGGAGGGGGGGGGGGAGGGGGAGGGGAAGGGGGAGAGGAGAGGAGAGGAGAGGAGAGGAGAGGAGAGGAGAGGAGAGGAGAGGAGAGGAGAGGAGAGGAGAGGAGAGGAGAGGAGAGGAGAGGAGAGGAGAGGAGAGGAGAGGAGAGGAGAGGAGAGGAGAGGAGAGGAGAGGAGAGGAGAGGAGAGGAGAGGAGAGGAGAGGAGAGGAGAGGAGAGGAGAGGAGAGGAGAGGAGAGGAGAGGAGAGGAGAGTTGCTATGTTGTTCAGTCAAATGAATGGCAAGTGTCTGTAGGCAAATAGGTAAAAATAGTTATTTCACAGCAGACTGGAAAATACAGAACTTTAGTCCAGTAGTTTTGTCATATCAGAGAAATTGTTCTCTGACTTAGTATCATGATATCTGCATATATCACAAAACTTCTGCATATCAATTGTGTTGCAGATGCTAAATCATACAGGATAATTTTATAACCCGCACAGATCCATTCAGTGTATGGGTATGGGATACATGTTTAACCTTTTTTTTTTTTAATGATAAACATAAAATAGATCGCAGGCATTTTGTTGTTATGACAATTTGGCATCTTCTGAGCAAATGTATTTGCTTACTATATATACATCTTCAAGCTGTCAAGTAATTGGACAACCGTTGCCCTCTCCTCATATTACAAGTTTGATTAAAATGGCAGAGGCCAGATGCCCAGCTCACTCACAGATTCTTTAATTAGAGGGTCTCCTGAACCTCTGAACCTCTTGAATAAAAAAAAGAGCAATTAACACTTTTTCAGGGCACCCTTCGTCCATCTGTCACAGCACAGGTGAAAAAAAGAAGAGAAAGAGAGAAAGGGAAAGAGGGAAAGAGAGAGAGAAAGAGAGAAGGAAGGAAGGAAGGAAGGAAGGAAGGAAGGAAGGAAGGAAGGAAGGAAGGAAGGAAGGAAGGAAGGAAGGAAGGAAGGAAGGAAGGAAGGAAGGAAGGAAGGAAGGAAGGAAGGAAGGAAGGAAGGAAGGAAGGAAGGAAGGAAGGAAGGAAGGAAGGAAGGAAAGGAGGAATGAAGGAAGAAACAAAGAAGGGAAGGAGGGAGGGAGGGAGGGAGGGAGGGAGGGAGGGAAGGAAGGAAGGAAGGAAGGAAGGAAGGAAGGAAGAAGGAAGGAAGGAAGGAAGGAAGGAAGGAAGGAAGGAAGGAAGGAAGGAAGGAAGGAAGGAAAGGAGGAATGAAGGAAGAAACAAAGAAGGGAAGGAGGGAGGGAGGGAGGGAGGGAGGGAGGGAGGGAAGGAAGGAAGGAAGGAAGGAAGGAAGGAAGGAAGGAAGGAAGGAAGGAAGGAATGAAGGAAGGAAGGAAGGAAAGAATGAAGGAAAGAAAGAAAGAAAGAAAGAAAGAAAGAAAGAAAGAAAGAAAGAAAGAAAGAAAGAAAGAAAGAAAGAGAAAGAAGGAAAGAAAGAGAAAGAAGGAAAGAAGGAAAGAAAGAATGAAAGAAAGAGAGAAAGAGAGAAAGAGAGAAAGAGAGAAAGAGAGAAAGAGAGAAAGAGAGAAAGAGAGAAAGAGAGAAAGACTGAGGAAGAGGAGAAGAGGAAAGGAAGGAAGGAAGGAAGGAAGGAAGGAAGGAAGGAAGGAAGAAGGAAGGAAGGAAGGAAGGAAGGAAGGAAGGAAGGAAGGAAGGAAGGAAGGAAGGAAGGAAGAAGGAATGAAGGAAGGAAGGAAGGAAGAAGGAAAGAGATTATAACAAAGCTTTTCTCCAGAAAACACTGGACTCTGCTCCTCCAGCTAGCCCATCAGAAGCATCCCTCCCTCCTCCTGAAGAAGATGAAAAGCCTCTAGGTTTTTCAAATATGCTAACTGCACAATAAATCGTCCTAGGGAGAAAAAATCATGCAGAAGCTACACAGACGGGCACAACATGTCTTTAATCACACTCATTTCCGTCAGGCAAAAAAAGCCTACAAAGCTTGGTTGGTTAAATGCAAGGGCTTGACATGTGAGGACATCCTCTTCCAACCCCCCATGTGCCCCCGCCCCCCCCACCCCCCAGCCATCCATGGTATCAAATGAGATCTGTTATCAGCCTTAGTTAGATCATAATGAAATAATTGCAGGATCATCTCAGGGTGACTGCAGTGTAGTGAGGTGAATTAATTTTCCCACCACAGCAGGGCATGTCAGATCTGGCCACGACACGAGCAGGTCAAGCCATTATTTCTTGTGGGTGTGTGAAAGTGATTGACTAGATTTCAGCACTTTGGGAGAATTTGTGGAAGAAAAACAAAGGTGCACCTCAGACGTGCTTTATCCTTTTAAAAGTCAGGCAAAAAAAAATGAAAGTAAAACAGTTCAAAATTAACACAGAACCCTTTTTCTTCAGATTGTTCTAAAAACTCTCATGCAACTTCAGGAATTTCATTAGGCATCTGTAAAATATGCATTTACACTCAATGGAGGATGCTGGGTCTTTTTGTTTCATTTGTTTGTTTTGTGTGTTATAATAAGTTTATGGCTTAAAGGTTAGCAATATGCAGTTTCTAATGATCAATATCACAATTTTCCACTACAGTAAGTAGGATCTCTATATTAAATACAAAACATTCAGAGATATTTTGGATCCAAAACCTTTGAAAATCTGTATTGAAAGCCAACCAGCATATTATGTGCTCAGTAAAGTGAACCAAATACCTGTTTTTCCCCAACCATTTGGGGTGTAGGGACCATTGTGAATTTCAAAATTTCCTGCATTCTTGTAGGTTATGAAAATTGCTGCTTATATGAATTTTTGTAAAAGCAAACCTCTTTTTACTTTAAAAGAGCTACTCATAATCAGAACTCACATAAACCTTAGAAAGCAAAGCCACCTTGCAATTCTGAATTCTCTCTTAAGAACAAAATATATGAAAGAAAATTAAATTTCTATAATTTCTATGAAGGTCTTTCTACTACTGTTGTTCTACCATATCAAATATTTTATATGCTGTTAATTTAATATTTGCATTCACCAGCAATAGAAGAAAATGTGGAGCCCACTACTATAGTGCTATGTTATTTGGTAATTTTTTATTTATCTTTTTTAAGTAAAGAAACATCAGAATTGCATTGGCTGTGTCGTACAATTTTTCCAAGACAGATGTTGTGAAGAAATCATCTTCAATGAAGCCATCCTCAGAATCTACTTCAATTCAGAAATCCTCTGCAGTTTCCATTGAAGCCATGAAGAGGAAACACAATGTCTTGTCTCAAGAAATGGAAAATACTTGTTGAAAAAGTTCACCAGCTCTTGCAAGCTACTAGAAACGATTGGAAAGATGAGTACTTGGAGACCAGTGGAATCTTATAGGGGAATTAAATTAGGTAATTGAGCAGTATGAATTTAATGTAAAACACTTAAGGTTGAAGTAACTACTAAGAACCAGCATTATGAAGAAACACACCTGTACTATAAACCTTAGGGTTTCCCCTCATTTTCTTTCTTGAATCTAGAGTTAATGAGAAACAGAGTCTCAGTTATGTTCTGCATTCATTTCCCATTGGTGAATGGAGGGGAGAGATTTTACTTTTAGAGGTGACTTTGCTAATTCTTTGCTGTTTCCTTTTTTTTTTTTTCCTATATTATTTAGAAAATGTTAAGGAGATAAAGGAATGGAGCACTGTTCAGACTTCTCATGTTAAACAGAAATGAGAAGAGAAGAAAAAATTGTGTAAACACCTATATAAACCCAAAGCTGTGCTTTCTCAATTACAGAGGAGGCAGAAACACTGCTAAATACCCCTAGAAATTATTTACCTATCTTTTTTTTTTTTTTAGCAACTTTCCAGTTCCAGTCACCTCAAGAGGCTCGAGTGCAACCTCCTGACAAGCTGAGTGAGAACAATGTGATTATTTAGCATCAAGAGAATACTAAACCTAATACTACAGCACCTCAGCTGGAAAAAGAAAAAAAAATATTTATTATATAAATATATATATACACACATTACATACTTCATAAGGGTACGAATATCCACTTATCCCAATAGAGGACTACAACAGGGGGTACCAACAACTCTTACATTTCAAAGAAAAGGGGAAAAGTGGACAGTGAAAAATGAGACCATCGGACTCTTCAGGGCCCAGTTGTTTTTAGCTCGTTTTTACCCTGATGCATTCAAACTGCATAATTAGAGACAAAACCATTAATCCTCATACAAAATTTTGTGTAAAACCACTTGTAGAAAGTATTCTTCTCTGTAGCGACTTTATGTTCTGGTCATTTTAATATATCTGTATCTGCAATATATAGATATGTATATATCTATAGATATAGATATAGATATAGATATATTTCTCTCTTAGGTCCTCACACTGATGAGCCTGTCTGTCTGTCTTGTTAACCCCTGGGCTGCCACTATCAGGGAAACTTTTCTGCTACTGAGCACATTTTGGGGACAGAGGAAAATGTCCTGGCCAAATGTTGGCCCCAAGCACTGTGAGGAGTCTATGGAATATTTTCAGCACATCTCTGTTTCAGCAAAGGGATAGGAGGAATATGTAGGAAGGTGGAATTTTCTTGAGTGAGAAGAAATGAGAAATACTCCTTCAGATGCCCATGTTGATATGTCTCTCAGCAACACAGAGGCTGCCTGAGCCATTTTTTCCAAAGGCAGCCCAAACCTGAGAAGCAGAGAGTGGCCATCTCCCCATTCATTGTCCTTTACTAACCATCTCAAGCCATATTCCTCTGCTCTGCTTTCATCTGTTTCCTTTTGACCCTGCCCATGGGATAGAAACCTCCCCTACCTCAACAATCTGCTGACATAGCACACTACCAAAAAGCTGTTCTCCAGGGTGTGCACCTGTGTTTTATCACAACTCATTGTCTTCCACACTACTCCCTCCCACTGCCAATGTCTGATACACTGAATTTCCTCAGTCTGCAGCTGCAGGACCCTCCTGGCAGAGACCTCATCTTTTTGGGTGTTTGCAAAGTGCTGCTCCTTTCACAGGAGTTAAGCCCACTGTTCTTCCATCTCTTCAACAGCACAGAGCTGTGCTCTCTCTGACATAAAATCGAGCTTTATAAAGGCATTCATAGTCTAGTGGATCTTGAAGCTCCAGTAGCAGCAATGCAATGCATTCTATAAATGGCATGAATGCTGATTGGTAATATTGCACATTAATTGGCAATATCTGTACTCAGTAGGTTCACGAAATATATGTTATATCACACTGACTAGTTACATAGCTGTGAGAGTAGGTATTAACTATTTGCAGAATAAATGTGTGCTCGTTTGAAGGAAGCATGTGAATTTAGTAATTTCATTTAATTAGCCTCTACGGCCTGTCAAAATCAGGAAACTGAAGAAAGCATCCATCCAATGTGACATACTGTCAAAACCAGGCAAAGCAAGTATTGTCTCCCCCGCTGTACTGTTCCCTCAGAAACATCCCCTTGAGATAATCATTTTAGCAGTATCAAACTCTTGGCAACCCTGACCTGATCCAAAGCTCACAAAAAGCAACAGACCTTCCACAGCCCACCCGTTTCTGAGGGCGTCATGTTGCCCCTTTGGTCTTAGAAGTTACAGAGGATTCAGTTCCCTCCAGGACCAGTCACAGAAAACAGTGTCACAATGCAGTGACCTTGATTTTTTTATGCTTTTGCTTTTTTTCATGAAATGGGAGGAGTGTTTCCTTGAACACAAGGGGAACACAAACAGCAGTTTTCCATACCATGAACTGACCACAGAGCTCTGTGTCTGGACTCCTCCATCCTGCTCCTGCCACCCTGGACAAGCCCAGAACTGCTCCTCCTGGATCTCAGGTGGCTTTGCTGCTGCCAGATACTCCTGTCTCCTGTGTGCCACCAAGGCGATCCCCCTGCCGACCTGCTCAGCTCTGACCTGCCATGTGCTGTCTGAAATCCCTACATTGTCTCTGTCTGCTGTGTTCTTCATGTTTCAAGAAGCTCAATTGCTTCTTCAGAGCCTGAAAAGGAGTGTTTGGCAAACCCGCTGATTTTAATGAGATCTATTATTGTCTTTGGATCAAAGGCTCACTTGATGGTAGCTATTAGCACCTCTCACCATAACAGTAATTTAAAGGTGACCACAGGCATCTTCTGTTTACTCCTTAACAGCACCCCCTCTTTCTTCCTCCCAGACTGGAGAGGACTGAGGTTACATACTTGACCAAGAATGAACCTGGTCTGTGTCTTATTGTCAACAAAGGTGTAGGAGGGAAAAGAGGGAATCTCGGTATTATAATCCACACCATTTCCTTGCAAATTCAGCTGGGATAAAAGCTGCAGTTTTCACCCTGTTGCAGGGGTGTAACTGGCACCCTGTGTGAACTAGACACTTTACTTCACTGTGACTGTGTAGGAATATGTTTAGCATACATTTTTTACCTTGCCTATTTCTGTGGAGAATTATTGTTTTTATTAGGCTGGAGTGTTCCAACTGAGGGAATTCAGCTCCATATTTTCCCCTGTTTTCCACAGTCCCTCCTGATGCAGCTGCCACATCCTCATGGATGAAAATGAGACAGAACTTTCTTCTAAGATTTTAAAACTCAAATTAGGCTATTTCTGAGGGAAAAGGCAAACCAGAAATCTACTCATTTAATAAACAGACAACTTTAACCTTACACAGGACTGAGATGATAATCAGTTGATAATATCTGAGAGTAATATCCAATTTATTATACTGGTATCATAGATTAGATTTTCCAGGCTGACCAGTTGATACACAGGAGACTGTCAGGTCTCTGACATGCCATTTTTCAGAACGGGCTCATAAGCAGTATTATATGTTAAAATCCATTAAACATGCTAAAATCTTCTTCTATCTTCCAGATATCTACCATGCTAGATGCAGAGACACGTGGCTGAACCTATCATCCTTTGCAAGGTATTAACATTGCATATAACCACTATTTGTTATACAACTACAAAAGATGAAATAAGGAAAATGAAACACTTGTGCTGTCTCCAAGAGCAATGGTTTCATTCTGTCTCTTTGCATGACCTATAAAGAAATTCCACGTAACTATTCTTGTCAATCATGTTCAAATAGCTCAGCCCTGCCCTTTCTGTGTCACTCTGCCTTCTCTCCATTGTGCTCGCAATCACTACTGCCACCCTTACTGCTATTAAAGCAAAATGTTCAACAGCAAATTGTTAGTTTCTTCTGTTATACATACACTCTCTTTTCTATTTCACTGAACTACCATGCATGTGGTTTATTTTTATAATGGTTTCCAATTAAATATCTCTAATTCAGTCTTAACATCTCATTTTTTTACTTAACTTCAAAGGCAACAAGCAACTTATACACCAAATTAATTATGTCTATTATCACTTAAAGAAATCCACTTAATTCTGTGAAGCCTGGCAAATGATATAAAAATTTTGGTTTGATAATATTAACATCAACAACTTAAACTGTATTTAAACTGGGGAGGAAGAAAATAGAAATAATTAATTGCTCATCACAAATCTGCCCAATATGGAATGCCATGTGGTTCTACTTTTCTAATAAATTAGTTTGCTTTCTCTGCATTATTCTTTGTGAGGTATATAAGCAGTTAAAGGAACATATTGAAAAATGAACAATCAGGCTAACGAGGAAACTGATTAAAAGTTATTAAAACCAGAGCCAAAATATTGAGGAAGATGCAGAAGTTTTGAAATTTTGTCCCAGTCGAGCAGGACCAGGTTAACTGAGAAGCATTTACTTTTTTTCCTTGTATTTATTTGTCTGTTTGGTTTTTATTATCATTATTATTATTTTCTGTACTCTCTACCCAAAGGGAGAACATTTTATAATGAAAATAAAACAAAACAAAAAAAAAAAAAAAAAAGGAAGGAAGCTGGGACAATCCCCTTTATTCATGTTCTAAAGCCCAGGAAGAGAGGAAAGAAACCCAGTCTGAGGTCTCCAGTGCTACTGTGAGGATCTTCCCAGGGCTTTGCATACGAAGTTTGTATGTCCGAGCAACCCAGGTCCCCCCAGCGCTCCTCCTTGCTCAGCTCCTTCCCCAGTGCCTGGCAGCCAAAGGGTGCAGCTAGCATAGGCATGGGCGGGTGTCACAGCAATCTAAACAGACAGAGCAGAAATGAATTTCACCACCAGAGATCAACCAGCAAATTAAGCTCAACCTCCCTGACAGAAAAAAAGAGCAGCGATGGGAAGTACCCAACTCTTCACCACGCTCTTCAGAAATAACCCTGCCCACAGTGTCACCCCACCACCAGGTCTCTCAGCCACATCCAAATTTTTGTCCCAGCCAGGGCACAGTTTGGGAGGAGACGATGGCCAGATTGCTGCCAGTGCTGCATCTGCACCTCCTGCCTCAGCTCCACCAGGAGCAACTTCTTCCCTAAATAGGGGATGAAACCTTAGTGCCAGCCATGTTCTGCAAAAGCCTCTCAAAAATTATAGAGCTGGAACTGCCACAGCTAAAATTCACCTTTACTCTATTTACCTAAAAGAAGCAATATTGACTTACAGAAGGTGATTGTCCAAATTTCCACATTTATTCCCAGGGCACAACCTCATTTAGGTCTTCAGACCATCCCCGGTGACAGGCATTTCATGGTAAGTGTTTGCAGAGTAAGGCACTATTTATTTATTCTCTGACACCAGAAAATCCCCCTCTCATTTTACCAGTCCATATTCTCACACATTTTTCAGGTTAGCCAGGAGGAAACCCTGACCAGAGCTGGCTTCCAGGGTGTTCTTTCCAAGGGCAGCTTTTCAGTTTTGAAGGAACTAAAAATCTACATTGGAGTGAAGAATGGATGTTTCAAAACTGCCTATGGAGAAGAAAACTTAGGGCTGGGGAAAGCTACTGCAAATAATTGAAACACTTTGGTTAGAAGTGCTGAAATCCAGTTCTGCAGAGGAGCCCAAGCACAGGCATCTCCAGCTCAGCCATAGCAGGGGTGAAGTCTGGGACTGCCACAGCCCAGGCAGCCCATAGGGTGGCCTGCAGAGAGGGAGCAGTGAGAAACCAAGCTGGTTTTGACAGAAATCTCTTTCCTTGTCCAGTATGATGCCATTTGGAAGATATGTCAGAACAAGCCTGTTCTGAAATGTCTCAGTGACAGCAAATGAGTATGTTTTTAACAGAATAAATGTTTCAGCACAAAAGTTTTGACCAAACTGAGGAGGAGTGCAGGCTTTGCTAAATGTCCTCCTCAGTCTGTAGTATATGAGTCTGCTTTAACCAGAAACAATGTCCGGCTTCCTGTTTCTTAATTTGTGCAGTCACAGCTCATACCTTGTACTTTTAGAGGTCAGCCCCCAGCACTTAGCCAAGACAGTAACTTGTAAAAAGACCTCTGCTAATCATGTATAAACCTGATCAGAATAGATGGGAGGTTTTCCATCAGCCTTAGTATACACAAAGACTAATGAAGAATGTGGATGTTTCCAGAGAGTTTTCACACATTTGTGACTATTATGTGTTTTTTTTTACCCACTGAGAGGGCTGATTTTATCTTGTATTGCTTGAGTACAGCCATGAGATATACTCACTGGAAAATCTCTGTGCATGAAAGAGGAACATCTGCTAAACAGGGACAGAGGATTCTTCTCTGACTCAACCCCTTTGCTCCATTTGAGTGGCAAAAAGGGGATATCATGCCTTCATTGGTTGCCAGTGCTGAATTCCCAAAGCAGAGGAATATTTTCAACTGGCATAATCCCCCATAGGCATTTCTGATGCCAGCCTCAGCTTCTTCCTAGCAAGGCAGAGAAGGAAGGAAACATGTCCATGTCCGAGGAAAAAATCTGCATTTTGTCACCAAAACCTTAGTGGAAAAGATCCCCTTAGTGGCTGTTTCAAATCAAAGCAACAAAATAGTATCTAACTAACATGGGAAAAGGATGGCTGAGAAATCAGGGAGTCGGTCTTCTACCAAGAGGACCCTGAAGCCGAAGAGAATTGGTCATTTAGTATCCCTCTATCAACCCCCATTCTCAAGAAAGAGACAAAAATTGAACAAAACTCACCTATAACATAAAGCAATAGACATGGATAATTTAATAACCAACTGGAAGATGAGAGATTTAAGCTCTTGGACCAGCAGTGAAAGAAGGCTGCGAAGTCAAAGCCTTTCTCCCTGGCAAATGCCCAACAAGCAGCTATTTCTGATTTGCACGCACAAAGTGTGTTTATATCTGTCATGCAAATTCCTATGCAAAAGAGAGGCTGAGCAGCAAAAATTACCCCTTGCCACTTTCCCTGGTTGTCCCTGCTGGAGAGCACAGAGCATGCTGGAGAGATCTTGTCCAGCCCCACTGGGAGTCTTTGACAAGAACCCTTTTCTAGCACATGGTCCTAAGTGGTATCAAAAATAGTAATTCAGCCATCTCTAAGCAACAAAAACACAGTCTGCAAGAGACAAGAGGCTGCCAAATCTGAAGTGATGCATGTAACGTTTTTCTTTCAGGAAGAAGGGATGTTTTCTCTTTCATCTGTTTTCTGTTTGTTCATTTGGTTTCATTCATTTACAAGAGTCTCCTTCTAACCAAAGGGGAAAAAGTTGATGTTTATTTACATCCTCTCTGCATAACAAGATCCTGGCCCTTACACTCATATGTGCAGCCCCACTTAAATCAATGGGATTACTTCTGAGGAAAGTTAAATGAGTACCAAAGTCCTTGAAGGAGCAGGGCAGAAAATAGTTACCTATTGACACAAAATAGTGACCTATTGCAGTAACCCAAATAATTTGATTCAGCAGTTATTCCCCTTTCTCCTCATTTAAAGCTGCATTCTGTTTTGTTGTTAAATCAGCGCGAAGTTATCACAGGCATTAAGGAGGCAGTGGCATTAACGACGTAGCACCCAGTCTGACTGCCATGCTGCCCAACGTGCAGCCCTTTGTTATCATCATCTTAATAGTATTAAATAAAAGATAAGGACCGCTGTCAAAAAGTTAATCATCAGAAGCTGGAAATCACACAGTGAATCTGTCAGTCGTCTGAACTGGACAGGGTCATGAAAATGAAAGGGGAAGAATGCACAGTGCACAGACGATGCTTACATGCTAATAAAAACCAGCCAGGCAAAACATATATGCACAAGACTGAGCAATTTGTCACCCTGGGCTATCATGGCCGTTCCCCTGCCTATTGTAACAATGCCAGCATTCAAAATAGTAAGAAAGGAGCTTACAGGAGCTGAATGCCAGCACATGTGTTTTTCCAGCTGGAGCCGAGTCCTGGACCAGCTTCTGAATTCTCGTTTAAGTTTCTTACTCTCTCCCTCAAACAGGAAAAACACATAATGCAAAGACTGAAAGCCCTAAAATAAAAACGTTGAAGAGAAACTAACGCTGGAAAGAGTCCTAAAACATAGCTGCGAATTTGGAAGTGTTAACCATCCCCCTGCTGCACTCATACCTTCCTCTCTGTGGAGCCGGCTGGGAGAGGTTAAGCACTGCACAGGAGCCCGGAGATGCAGACCCCCCGACACCCTCCCAGCCTTGCGCCCACAGCCCAGCACAGCCCCAGCCTACCAAGGCTTTTGGGCTGGGAAGGGCTTTCCTAGGTTTGCCTCAGCCTGATGTTGAACGTTGCACCCCCAGAAACTTTCATATGCTTCGATGTTTTCACTGTTTTGGTTCTGCTGTATTAGTAGAGCTTCCCTCTCGTCCCCTCACCTTCTTCAGTTGGAACACTCTGCAAGTGCTTGTGGAAAAAAAAAAAAAAAAATTAAGTTTGAAACCCTCTCCAAAGTTTACAGTCATCTACTCCAGGCATAATCATTTCAAACGCTGCGGCACTTCACATTTGGTTAAAACCACTTCAGTTTAGAAGTGATTAGAGGTTGAAGATTTGCAGTTTAAAATTTAAATTAAACTGTTTTAAATTATTGGAACACTTCACACATTTAAAGCAAATATTTTTTTTATTTTTTTTTTATTTCTCCTTCCTTCCCAGTGGTTCTGGATTTTCAGAAGTAAACTGTAGAGCAAAGGCAACTATTAGAATCAGGAAGGACAAGAAGTCAGATTTAGGTTTTCAAATCAGAGTAACTTGCAAAAGAGAAAGTTGTGAAAATGACTGTTTCCACAACAGCAAGGGCAGCAAAAATATCTACAGATACATAGCAAGAGAAGCATGGGAATGGATAATAATAGTGTGTAGTTTAAGGCTTGTACTAAAATATTACCTCGGATCATTTGCAACCAAATTCTTTCATTTATAAAAAGCCTATAGCAGAGGCAAATAAGCACTCCGTACCCTTTACTTCATTTCGTTTTAGCTTTCTAAGATTTCATACTTTAGTGAGAGAAATTAATAGGACAGCAACAATAAATCTTCCTCTCTAAATGCAAATCTCTTTTCTTCTTCCCCTCCCAAAGGCACAGACATCTCC